>NC_142855.1:10608560-10911590 GCF_061612785.1 Hesperophylax consimilis | reverse complement strand
AACTAATCGACAAGTGTGAACACCCTTTCAACAGAGTTGATCAACTCTCTGTTGAATGACACTTGATAGCTAATCGACAAGTGTGAACACCCTTTCAAAAGAGTTGATCAACTCCCTGTTGAATGACACTTGATAGCTAATCGACAAGTGTGAACACCCTTTCAAAAGAGTTGATCAACTCCCTGTTGAATGACACTTGATAGCTAATCGACAAGTGTGAACACCCTTTCAACAGAGTTGATCAACTCTCTGTTGAATGACACTTGATAGCTAATCGACAAGTGTGAACACCCTTTCAAAAGAGTTGATCAACTCTCTGTTGAATGACACTTGATAGCTAATCGACAAGTGTGAACACCCTTTCAACAGAGTTGATCAACTCTCTGTTGAATGACACTTGATAGCTAATCGACAAGTGTGAACACCCTTTCAAAAGAGTTGATCAACTCTCTGTTGAATGACACTTGATAGCTAATCGACAAGTGTGAACACCCTTTCAAAAGAGTTGATCAACTCTCTGTTGAATGACACTTGATAGCTTATCGACAAGTGTGAACACCCTTTCAACAGAGTTGATCAACTCTCTGTTGAATGACACTTGATAGCTAATCGACAAGTGTGAACACCCTTTCAACAGAGTTGATCAACTCTCTGTTGAATGACACTTGATAGCTAATCGACAAGTGTGAACAACCTTTCAACAGAGTTGATCAACTCTCTGTTGAATGACACTTGATAGCAAATCGACAAGTGTGAACACCCTTTCAACAGAGTTGATCAACTCTCTGTTGAATGACACTTGATAGCTAATCGACAAGTGTGAACACCCTTTCAAAAGAGTTGATCAACTCTCTGTTGAATGACACTTGATAGCTAATCGACAAGTGTGAACACCCTTTCAACAGAGTTGATCAACTCTCTGTTGAATGACACTTGATAGCTAATCGACAAGTGTGAACACCCTTTCAACAGAGTTGATCAACTCTCTGTTGAATGACACTTGATAGCTAATCGACAAGTGTGAACACCCTTTCAACAGAGTTGATCAACTCTCTGTTGAATGACACTTGATAGCTAATCGACAAGTGTGAACACCCTTTCAAAAGAGTTGATCAACTCCCTGTTGAATGACACTTGATAGCTAATCGACAAGTGTGAACACCCTTTCAACAGAGTTGATCAACTCTCTGTTGAATGACACTTGATAGCTAATCGACAAGTGTGAACACCCTTTCAAAAGAGTTGATCAACTCTCTGTTGAATGACACTTGATAGCTAATCGACAAGTGTGAACACCCTTTCAACAGAGTTGATCAACTCTCTGTTGAATGACACTTGATAGCTAATCGACAAGTGTGAACACCCTTTCAAAAGAGTTGATCAACTCTCTGTTGAATGACACTTGATAGCTAATCGACAAGTGTGAACACCCTTTCAACAGAGTTGATCAACTCTCTGTTGAATGACACTTGATAGCTAATCGACAAGTGTGAACACCCTTTCAAAAGAGTTGATCAACTCTCTGTTGAATGACACTTGATAGCTAATCGACAAGTGTGAACACCCTTTCAACAGAGTTGATCAACTCTCTGTTGAATGACACTTGATAGCTAATAGACAAGTGTGAACACCCTTTCAACAGAGTTGATCAACTCTCTGTTGAATGACACTTGATAGCTAATCGACAAGTGTGAACAACCTTTCAACAGAGTTGATCAACTCTCTGTTGAATGACACTTGATAGCAAATCGACAAGTGTGAACACCCTTTCAACAGAGTTGATCAACTCTCTGTTGAATGACACTTGATAGCTAATCGACTAGTGTGAACACCCTTTCAACAGAGTTGATCAACTCTCTGTTGAATGACACTTGATAGCTAATCGACAAGTGTGAACACCCTTTCAACAGAGTTGATCAACTCTCTGTTGAATGACACTTGATAGCTAATCGACAAGTGTGAACACCCTTTCAACAGAGTTGATCAACTCTCTGTTGAATGACACTTGATAGCTTATCGACAAGTGTGAACACCCTTTCAACAGAGTTGATCAACTCCCTGTTGAATGACACTTGATAGCTAATCGACAAGTGTAAACACCCTTTCAACAGAGTTGATCAACTCTCTGTTGAATGACACTTGATAGCTAATCGACAAGTGTGAACACCCTTTCAAAAGAGTTGATCAACTCCCTGTTGAATGACACTTGATAGCTAATCGACAAGTGTGAACACCCTTTCAAAAGAGTTGATCAAACTCTCTGTTGAATGACACTTGATAGCTAATCGACAAGTGTGAACACCCTTTCAAAAGAGTTGATCAAACTCTCTGTTGAATGACACTTGATAGCTAATCGACAAGTGTGAACACCCTTTCAACAGAGTTGATCAACTCTCTGTTGAATGACACTTGATAGCTAATAGACAAGTGTGAACACCCTTTCAACAGAGTTGATCAACTCTCTGTTGAATGACACTTGATAGCTAATCGACAAGTGTGAACAACCTTTCAACAGAGTTGATCAACTCTCTGTTGAATGACACTTGATAGCAAATCGACAAGTGTGAACACCCTTTCAACAGAGTTGATCAACTCTCTGTTGAATGACACTTGATAGCTTATCGACAAGTGTGAACACCCTTTCAAAAGAGTTGATCAACTCTCTGTTGAATGACACTTGATAGCTAATCGACAAGTGTGAACACCCTTTCAACAGAGTTGATCAACTCCCTGTTGAATGACACTTGATAGCTAATCGACAAGTGTGAACACCCTTTCAACAGAGTTGATCAACTCTCTGTTGAATGACACTTGATAGCTAATCGACAAGTGTGAACACCCTTTCAACAGAGTTGATCAACTCTCTGTTGAATGACACTTGATAGCTAATCGACAAGTGTGAACAACCTTTCAACAGAGTTGATCAACTCTCTGTTGAATGACACTTGATAGCCAATCGACAAGTGTGAACATCCTTTCAACAGAGTTGATCAACTCTCTGTTGAATGACACTTGATAGCAAATCGACAAGTGTGAACACCCTTTCAACAGAGTTGATCAACTCTCTGTTGAATGACACTTGATAGCTTATCGACAAGTGTGAACACCCTTTCAAAAGAGTTGATCAACTCTCTGTTGAATGACACTTGATAGCTAATCGACAAGTGTGAACACCCTTTCAACAGAGTTGATCAACTCCCTGTTGAATGACACTTGATAGCTAATCGACAAGTGTGAACACCCTTTCAACAGAGTTGATCAACTCTCTGTTGAATGACACTTGATAGCTAATCGACAAGTGTGAACACCCTTTCAACAGAGTTGATCAACTCTCTGTTGAATGACACTTGATAGCTAATCGACAAGTGTGAACAACCTTTCAACAGAGTTGATCAACTCTCTGTTGAATGACACTTGATAGCCAATCGACAAGTGTGAACATCCTTTCAACAGAGTTGATCAACTCTCTGTTGAATGACACTTTTAGCTAATCGACAAGTGTGAACACCCTTTCAACAGAGTTGATCAACTCTCTGTTGAATGACACTTGATAGCTAATCGACAAGTGTGAACACCCTTTCAAAAGAGTTGATCAACTCTCTGTTGAATGACACTTGATAGCTAATCGACAAGTGTGAACACCCTTTCAACAGAGTTGATCAACTCTCTGTTGAATGACACTTGATAGCTTATCGACAAGTGTGAACACCCTTTCAACAGAGTTGATCAACTCTCTGTTGAATGACACTTGATAGCTAATCGACAAGTGTGAACACCCTTTCAAAAGAGTTGATCAACTCTCTGTTGAATGACACTTGATAGCTAATCGACAAGTGTGAACAACCTTTCAACAGAGTTGATCAACTCTCTGTTGAATGACACTTGATAGCTAATAGACAAGTGTGAACACCCTTTCAACAGAGTTGATCAACTCTCTGTTGAATGACACTTGATAGCTAATCGACAAGTGTGAACAACCTTTCAACAGAGTTGATCAACTCTCTGTTGAATGACACTTGATAGCAAATCGACAAGTGTGAACACCCTTTCAACAGAGTTGATCAACTCTCTGTTGAATGACACTTAATAGCTAATCGACAAGTGTGAACACCCTTTCAACAGAGTTGATCAACTCTCTGTTGAATGACACTTGATAGCTAATCGACAAGTGTGAACACCCTTTCAACAGAGTTGATCAACTCTCTGTTGAATGACACTTGATAGCTAATCGACAAGTGTGAACACCCTTTCAAAAGAGTTGATCAACTCCCTGTTGAATGACACTTGATAGCTAATCGACAAGTGTGAACACCCTTTCAACAGAGTTGATCAACTCTCTGTTGAATGACACTTGATAGCTAATCGACAAGTGTGAACACCCTTTCAACAGAGTTGATCAACTCTCTGTTGAATGACACTTGATAGCTAATCGACAAGTGTGAACACCCTTTCAACAGAGTTGATCAACTCTCTGTTGAATGACACTTGATGGCTTATCGACAAGTGTGAACACCCTTTCAACAGAGTTGATCAACTCTCTGTTGAATGACACTTGATAGCTAATCGACAAGTGTGAACACCCTTTCTACAGAGTTGATCAACTCTCTTTTGAATGACACTTGATAGCTTATCGACAAGTGTAAACACCCTTTCAACAGAGTTGATCAACTCTCTGTTGAATGACACTTGATAGCTAATTGACAAGTGTGAACACCTTTCATCAGAGTTTTAGTCGAGCGACGACAGTTGAAAGCCCGTCTTCTTTTGTTGTTCAAGTATGAGTCATCCTTCGATTTTCTCGTGAACATAGGTTTCATCATTTCTGCGAAATTATTACCAACTACCTACATGTAATCTATGTACAAGTGAGTACCTAAATGACTCAGTTCTGATATTGTGTTTGTAATTAGAAAAAACTTTTGTTCGAGTAGTTCTAGTTGGTATTTTGTGAGTAATTAGGCTTAATAAATCAGGACTGTCTATAATACCATTAAAAAAATTATATAAGTCAAGTCGGAAATGAGTCTTCTATCTGCGAGTTTTAATTGTTTTAATTCTTTCATCAAGTGGTTGTAATTTATAGTTATCTATTGGCAAACTAAATTTTAAGTTAATATATATCTTATACGTATGTTGATTTTTTTCAATGGAATCGGAATGGATTTTAAAGTGAGAGGACCAGATAGAAAAAGTACTCGTATATTCGACTTGACTCCGAACTAGATAAGAATATTAGGTCTCTGCCATTGCGGAGAATGAGGCCAATCATTTTTAATCCTTTATTTGTCACTGTATTGTTTTGAAATAAAATTAAATTTGGTTAAAGAAATATTGGTAAGAGGTAGCTTACAAGCTATAAATGTGTGTATTCTTGGTATATCTTATATTTTAGATAATAGGCATTACAATCGTTGGAAAAAAACGGAGTCTAGAAACGTTTGATTTCAAACAAAAAACTCGTTTATTTTGTAAATAATTTTATAAGAAAGCAAAAAAGTTAATCAAGTGAAACTGTCACAGATAATCTTAGCTATAATACTTTATTTTTCAAAAGTTGTTTCCTTTACGCGTTCATACATTTCTATTGAAAAAATATATTTTTTAGCAGATTACATTTATATTTTTTACTGAGTAATTATTTTTTTTTATTTGTATTCTACTCAAGGGAAACGGTATGAAAACATTCAAATTATCTAAAACATATTTTTTGGTATTCATAATGAACACTAATTCGTTATAAAGATTAATCAATATAGTTATTTAGCATTAAGCTTCTCCTCAATTTAATATTAAAAGATTGATTTAATCTAAAAAATCTGATTACGTGACATTTACTAATGTTTAAATAAAGTTGGTAAAGTTTGCACCAAATTTTGCAATTTATTCGAATGTAAATACAATCATGTACAGTTTTTATTTGTTTAAAAGAACTTTATATCATCGGCGAAAAGCAGCATATTATCATCAAAAATAGTAACGATATAATTCATAAAGATTAAAAAAAAAGTATTGGACCTAAATGCGACCCTTGAGGGACACCACTTGTGGCCATGAATTTGTATGTAAGGTTAGAACTGACGCAAATGGGTCGGTAATTTGTAACATCATGTGTATTTTTAAATACAGACGTTAAATAACAGTGTTTTTTCAATAGATCAGGGAAACAGTTAGTATACAATAATTGGTTAAATATTCGACATAGTGGTTTTGCTAGTATTGATACACTAGCAGAGATGTGCAAAATGGGTACCCAAAAACATTTTAAATGCAAAATGGAAATGGGTCAAAAATTTTCCATTTGAAAATGCAAAATGCAAAATGGGTTTTAGAAAAGCATTTCAAATGCAAAATGCAAAATACCTATTTTCAAAATGCATTGAAAATGCAAAATGGTTTCTCAGGTCAAACAATTAAAATATTTTTTCAAAAGAAGCAAACACATTGTGACTTGACATTTTAAATAATAAAAAAAGAAAACACTTTGTTTAAAGTCACTTTATTGATATTTTAAAGTCAACCGGTTTCGGTACTTAACAATTTGGAAGCATTGGAAATAAAAAAAATCAGTTAATTCAAAGGCTGAAATCATCAATAAATCAATTAAATTTAACATTCAGCCCTATAATAAGTATGTTTCCAGTTATCCCAAAATCTCCACCCCCATTTCCCTCCCGCAACTGACACTGTCTCTCTCTGTTTTTCTATCTCTTTCTCTCTCTTAACTATTGGTTTATATATATATGTGTTTTATTCTGTATTTGTTAGTATTTTTATAACAGTCCTGATGATGGTACGGAGGTACCGAAACCGGTAGACTTTAAAATATCAATAAAGTGACTACAAAGTGTTTTATTTTTTATTGATTAAAATAATTATAGAATTTTTAAACAATTTTGTCATTTAATAATGGACATCAATGTAGAACAAACATATTACATGATGGTAAATCCAAAAACACCACGACTACAGATTATGAAACCAGTACCTATTTGAATCAGTATTTTTTGTAATGGTATCACTCAATTGCCAGGGCTCCTACCAGGGAGCAACTTGACAAATGTAAATTATCTCTCATAGCGAGGTTGAGGACCGACTGATATTTGGGGCTTATTAAAAGAAGATGAGTGGAGATAGTAGGAAGAATGTTGCAAAAAAGCATTTAAAATGGAAAATGCATTGAGAAAAGCATTTAAAATGCAAAATGCAAAATGGTTTTTAGAAAAGCATTTAAAATGCAAAATGGAAAATACCCATTTTGCATTTTGCATTTCCATTTGAAATGGATTTATTTGAAATAAAGCACATCTCTGTACACTAGTTAATGAATAGCCCTACTTTTTCTGTATGTCAAGTGATTTTATTTTATAACATCAGAAACATTAATATAAAAAGCAGGAATATGAACCCATTCCTTTGGGTGGGAGGAAGTAATTTGATTATTTATGTTGTCCTCTTCGTGAACACATTTTTGAAGAAATCAGCGAAGAAGTAAACAAGTGTGTAATAACAATTACTTTTTCTTACTGAATTTATGCGTTTATAAAGTTTTGTGACATCTGAAGTATGTGTGTTTGATGACAAGCATTTTTGAGTCAATTCTATAGCAGTGAAATATTTTGTAGTCTGAGATAAAGTTGCTGTCCTTGAAATTTTTGTGCCAGATTTTTTCCACTTTTTTTTTTATAGATGGATTGTTTCATAGAATTTGATAATTCATCAAATTTCAACGTTCATTTTCGGGTACTGTGAAAGTCCTATTCAAGTTCTGTTATTATATCATTATAGGCCAGTTGCTTGACAGAACTGAAATAATAACAAAAGTTGAAAAGAACTTGATAATAAAAATTAAAAATTAAACAACCCGTCCTAAGTGTAATTATTAAACCATTTGAAAAGATTGATTTGAGTTGAAGGTGTGTATTTATTGATAGCCGTGTAGATGACGGAGTAAAAAGATTCAGGATTATGGTTAACATTGTTGTTATTGTCTAAAAAAGACTAATCTGCACTTTGTAATTCTATTCTCATATTCTTTGATATTCTGCTTTGACATAATTATATGAGTAATGAGGAACAGCGTTAGAGTGTGTGTTGAGGCGTTTGTTCATAATGGTCATGCTTAAGGAAGGATGGTGGAAATCTACGGGAAGTATTATATCATTTTACTGAAGGATCACTACTATACTAAATGCGAGCTCTAAAATGTAGTCATTAGAATTAACTACATTATTCATTCGACATATTTATAATTTGTCGAGCATCAGCAGCTACATTAAAATGGTATAGTGATTAATTATTATAATATGTGTATTTGATTGTTGTCAAGGCGTATTTGCCATTTATTGTAATGACATCATGCATTTTTACTAATTTTAATAATATTTTTATCATTTTCCTCTTGACTTTAGTAACCTAAGGATAACAACCAATTAAAAATAATGATTTTTACCCATTTTTTAAATCGCAGCGCTTTTGGTGATAATAAAAAAATACTGTAAATAATATTATTGAAATTAAAATGAGATACTCTTTATCGCCCTGGTGGCAGAGTAAATACTAGCCCACCGTTCAGCAACACAAGGATACCCCAATCGAGGAAGTCATGTCTGCGTCAGGTGGGAATGGGTTCTACCGGCATTTCAATGGAAAATACTCCGAGGAACTAGTGTCATTTATGTATTCGGCACCGGTAAGTGGTCGGAAAACATGCCAAACGCGCGCTTAACATTTATACTTGGTTGACTCTAATTATCTCAAGAGAACGGATCGTTTTAAAGATTCGTTCTGGAGTTCAACTGTTCGGCTGTTTCCTCCCCCCTACAACATGGGTCTTTTCAAAATCACAACTTCATCTTCTCAAAAGACGAGCACATAGCATCCCCAAAGATGACATAGGCCCTGAGGGAAAATATTTTTGTAATTTTGTTAAAGAAGTACTTAAATCATATCCACGTAAAAATGAACTTATTTCGAAGAAATGAAATCAGAATATTTGATGAACGGTTTCAGGCCGATTGGGTTGCTTCCTTTTAATCCAGATTCCTTAGATTATACTACATTTCTTTCCAAAAGGTCTCAGCAAATACGTGAGAATGCTTCACATAATCATCGTATCACGTTTTTTAAACAATTGATGAAAGAGATAAATTTTAAACTTATAAGGAAGTTACCGGCACTGAATAACGAATTGAAACGGAAATAACATGGGATAGAAATGACATAGAATGGAAATGACATGGAATGGAAACGACATAGGATGGAAATGACATGGAATGGAAACGGCATGAGATGGAAATGACGTGGGATGGAAATGAAAAAGATGGAACTGAAATTGCATGGAAATGAAATTGAATGGAAATGACATGGGATGGATATGACATGGAACGGAAATGACATGGGATGGAAATGAAATGAAACGGAAATGACATGGATCAGAAATGACATGAAACGGAAATGTCATGGAACGGATATGACATGGAATAGAAATGGTATGGGATGGAAATGAGACGGGATGGAAATGACATGGGATGGAAATGACATGGAAAGGAAATGACATGGAATAGAAAAAATATGGGATGGAAATGGCAAGGAATGGAAATGAAATGCAATGGAAATGACACAGAATTGAAATGACATGGGAAAGAAATGACATGGGATGGAAATGACAAAGATGGAACTGAAATTGAATGGAAATGAAATTGAATGGCTATGACATGGGATGGATATGACATGGGATGGAAATGACATAGGATGGAAATGACATGAAACGGAAATGACATGGATCGGAAATGACATGGAATGGAAATTACATGTAATGAAAATGACCTAGAATGGTAATGACATGGGAAAGAAATGACATGGAACGGAAATGACATGGAATAGAAGTGATACGGGATGGAAATGACATGGGATGGAAATGACAAAGATGGAACTTAAATTGAATGGAAAAGAAATTGAAGGAAAATGACATGGAACGGAAATAACGTGGAATAGAAATGATATGGGATGGAAATGACATGAAATGGAATTGACATAGAATGGAGATGACAAGTAATGGAAATGACATGGGATGGAAATGAGTTGGGATAGAAATGACATGGAACAGAAAAGACATGGAATACAAATGATACGGGTTGTAAATGACAAGAAATGGATATGTCATGCAATGGAAATTACATAGAATGGAAATGACATGGGATGGACATGGGATGGAAATGACATGAAACTGAAATGACATGGGTTAGAAATGACATGGAATGGAAATGACATGGAATAGAAATGATATGGGATGAAAATGACATGGGTTAGAAATGACATGGAATGGAAATGACATGGAATAGAAATGATATGAGATGAAAATGACATGGGATGGAAATGGCAAGGAATGGAAATGACATGGAAAGGAAATGACATGGAATGGAAATGACATGGAATAGAAACGATATGGGATAGAAATGAATGGGATGGAAATGGCAAGGAATGGAAATGACATAGATTTGAAATGACATGGAATGGAAATGACATAAATGGAAATGACATGGAATGGAAAAAACATGGGACGTAATGACAACGATGGAAATAAAATTGATAGGAAATGACATTAATGGAAATTACATGTAATGGAAATGACATAGAATGGAAATGACATGGGATAGAAATGACATGGAACGGAAATGACATGGAATAGAAATAATACATGAGATGGAAATGGCAAGGAATGGAAATGACATGGAACGGAAATAACATGGAATAGAAATAATATGGGATGGAATTGACAAGAAATGGATATGACATGAAATGGAAATGACATAGAATGGAAATGACATAGAATGGAAATGACATGGAATGGAATAGACATGGGATGGAAATGATATGAATAGGAAATGACACAGAATGCAAATGACATGGAATGGAAATGAAATGGGACGGAAATGACATGGAATGGAAAGGACATGGAAAGTAAATATAATGTTATGGAAATATAAAATTATTAAAATGACATGAAATGGAAATTACATAGAATGGAAATGACATGGGATGAAAATGACATAGAATATAAATGACATGTAGTGGAAAAGACATGGAATGGGAATGACATGTGATGAAAATGACATAGAATGGAAATGACATCGAATGGAAATGACATCGGTCGGAAATGACAAAGATGGAAATGACATGTAATGGAAATGACATTGAATGGAAATGACATGGGATGAAAATGACATAGAATGGAAATGACATGGAATGGAAATGACATGGAATGGAAAAAACATGGGACGGAAATGACAACGATGGAAATAAAATTGATAGGAAATGACATGAAATGGAAATTACATGCAATGGAAATGACATAGAATGGATATGACATGGAATGGAAATAAAATGGGACGGGGAAGACAGAGATGAAAATGAAATTGATAGCAAATGACATGGAATGGAAATGACATGGAATAGAAATGATATGGGATGGAAATGACATGGGATGGAAATGGCAAGGAATGGAAATGACATGGAAAGGAAATGACATGGGATGGAAATGATAAAGATGGAAACGAAATTGAATGAAAATGACATGGAACGGAAATTACATGGAATAGAAATGATATGGGATTGGAAATGACAAGAAATGGAAATGACATGCAATGTTAATGACATAGAATAGAAATAACATAGAATAGAAATGACATGGAATGGAAATGACATAAATGGAAATGACTTGGAATGGAAGAAACATGGGACGGAAATGACCTCGATGGAAATAAAATTGATAGGAAATGATATGGAATGGAAATTACATGTAATGGAAATGACATAGAATGGAAATGACATGGGATTCAAATGACATGGAACGGAAATGACATGGAATAGAAATGATACATGAGATGGAAATGGCAAGGAATGGAAATGACATGGAACGGAAATAACATGGAATAGAAATGATATGGGATGGAAATGACAAGAAATGGATATGACATGCAATGGAAATGACATAGAATGGAAATGACATAGGATAGAAATGACAGGGAATGGAAATGACATAGAATGCAAATGACATGGAATGGAAATGAAATGGGATGGAAATGACATGGAATAGAAAGGACATGGGAAGTAACTATAATGGTATGGAAATATAAAATTATTAAAATGACATAAAATGGAAATTACATAGAATATAAATGACATGTAATGGAAATGACATGGAATGGAAATGACATGGGATGAAAATGACATATAATATAAATGACATGTAATGGAAATGACATGGAATGGGAATGACATGTGATGAAAATGACATAGAATGGAAATGACATGGAATGGAAATGACATCGGTCGGAAATGACAAAGATGGAAATGACATGTAATGGAAATGACATTGAATGGAAATGACATGGAATGGAAATGACATTGAATGGAAATGACATGGGATGAAAATGACATAGAATGGAAATGACATGGAATGGAAATGACATGGAATGGAAAAAACATGGGACGGAAATGACAACGATGGAAATAAAATTGATAGGAAATGACATGAAATGGAAATTACATGCAATGGAAATGACATAGAATGGATATGACATGGAATGGAAATAAAATGGGACGGGGAAGACAGAGATGAAAATGAAATTGATAGCAAATGACATGGAATGGAAATGACATGGAATAGAAATGATATGGGATGGAAATGACATGGGATGGAAATGGCAAGGAATGGAAATGACATGGAAAGGAAATGACATGGGATGGAAATGATAAAGATGGAAACGAAATTGAATGAAAATGACATGGAACGGAAATTACATGGAATAGAAATGATATGGGATTGGAAATGACAAGAAATGGAAATGACATGCAATGTTAATGACATAGAATAGAAATAACATAGAATAGAAATGACATGGAATGGAAATGACATAAATGGAAATGACTTGGAATGGAAGAAACATGGGACGGAAATGACCTCGATGGAAATAAAATTGATAGGAAATGATATGGAATGGAAATTACATGTAATGGAAATGACATAGAATGGAAATGACATGGGATTCAAATGACATGGAACGGAAATGACATGGAATAGAAATGATACATGAGATGGAAATGGCAAGGAATGGAAATGACATGGAACGGAAATAACATGGAATAGAAATGATATGGGATGGAAATGACAAGAAATGGATATGACATGCAATGGAAATGACATAGAATGGAAATGACATAGGATAGAAATGACAGGGAATGGAAATGACATAGAATGCAAATGACATGGAATGGAAATGAAATGGGATGGAAATGACATGGAATAGAAAGGACATGGGAAGTAACTATAATGGTATGGAAATATAAAATTATTAAAATGACATAAAATGGAAATTACATAGAATATAAATGACATGTAATGGAAATGACATGGAATGGAAATGACATGGGATGAAAATGACATATAATATAAATGACATGTAATGGAAATGACATGGAATGGGAATGACATGTGATGAAAATGACATAGAATGGAAATGACATGGAATGGAAATGACATCGGTCGGAAATGACAAAGATGGAAATGACATGTAATGGAAATGACATTGAATGGAAATGACATGGAATGGAAATGACATCGGTCGGAAATGACAAAGATGGAAATGACATGTAATGGAAATGACATGGGTCAGAAATGACATGGGATGGAAATGACAAAGATGGAGATGAAATTTATTGGCAATGACATGGAATGGAAATGACATGGGATGGAAATGACATGAAACTGAAATGACATGGGTCAGAAATGACATGGGATGGAAATGACAAAGATGGAAATGAAATTTATTGGCAATGACATGGAATGGAAATGACAAAGATGGAAATGACATGGGATGGAAATGACAAAGATGGAAATGAAATTTATTGGCAATGACATGGAATGGAAATGACAAAGATGGAAATGACATGGGATGGAAAGAACAAAGTATGTATTGTATTGTATTATTGTAAATAAAGCGTAGATAATGGTTGCTGCCGAACATGTTTCAAATGAACTCATAAATATCTGTGTCTTAAATGTTTGAGACTGTTGCTGGACCTAAAAATATTAACGCAATGGAAGATTTGGGTCATTCTGTTTGCCACTTCCTGCGCTTCTATGATTTATCTGCTCCTATTTCTTAGTTATGTCCCTAGCAGGAGAATTTACTGGGAATGAATACGAGTTCACATTAGTTTAATATCTAAACATAAACAATCGCCAAATGTTTCATCTTAGAAAATAGAATTCATCTCAATTTAATCTTTTCGAAAATTATCACTTTATTGGTAATCCGATTAAAAGCGGTATTACGCCGTTCCTAATATTTTTTTAGTAAATTTCTAATATATTGGAACACGTGTTCGTGAACCTGCATTTGCCTTGATAACATATAATAAGGAAATGCTTATTATAATTTTTATGTACACACTTTCGGACATCGTGATAATATTTTCGTATTTTTTAAATTTATCAGGAAACCTATATATTCAATGATAAAGGGCCTGCAATCCCGTTTTTAACCGGATTACTAATCCTTTGAAGAGATTTCTAATAAATTAGCAGTACTTATTTTTCTCCGTGTATGTTGTAAAAAACGTTTAAAATGTTATAAAGCAACATAAATAGAATGCACAGCGCCGTTTTGTTTTGTTGATAAATTAATGCTATTTTGTATTTTTTTACGTTATCAAATATAACAAATAACAGAAAAATATACTGATTATTAGATTTTTATTGTGGAAATAACAGCTTTGCTATATGATTTTTTAAAATTAAATGCTGTTATTTTAAGTTTGGTCCGTCATTTCTACAACGAGAGCTTTGAAATATTCATTAAAATGTGTAAAAATAAATTTGATCAGACAAAAAAGATGAGTATTGAAACTACGGCTAGGTAAATAGTTACTAGCAAGTACATAAATTCAAAGATGGAAATGCAATTAATTGTAATGACTATAGAATGGATATGACATGGAATGGAAATGACATGGGATGGAAATGACATGGAATGGAATAGACATGGGATGGAAATGACATGGGACTGAAATGACATGTAATAGAAATGACTTGAAATGGAAATGACATGGGATGGATAAGACATGGGAGGGAAATCACAAAGATGGAAATGACATGGAATGGAAATGACATGGGATGGAAATGACATGGAATGCAAATGACATGGGATGGAAATGACATGGGAGGGAAATTACAAAGATGGAAATGACATGAAATGGAAATAGATACATGGAACGGAAATGACATGTAATGGAAATGACGTGGGATGGAAATGACATGTGAAGGAAATGACAAAGTTGGAAATGAAAGTGATCGGAAAGGACATGGGATGGAAATGACGTGGGATGGAAATGACATGTGAAGGAAATGACAAAGTTGGAAATGAAAGTGATCGGAAAGGACATGGGATGGAAATGACATGGAATGGAAAAGACACGGAATGGAAATGACACGGAATGGAAATGATATGGAATGGAAATGACATGGAATGGAAATGACAACGATGGAAATGACATGGAATGGAAACGACATGGAATGGAAATGACATGGAATGCAAATGACATGGGATGGAAATGACATGGGAGGGAAATTACAAAGATGGAAATGACATGAAATGGAAATAGATACATGGAACGGAAATGACATGTAATGGAAATGACGTGGGATGGAAATGACATGTGAAGGAAATGACAAAGTTGGAAATGAAAGTGATCGGAAAGGACATGGGATGGAAATGACATGGAATGGAAAAGACACGGAATGGAAATGACACGGAATGGAAATGATATGGAATGGAAATGACATGGAATGGAAATGACAACGATGGAAATGACATGGAATGGAAACGACATGGAATGGAAATGACATGGAATGGAAATGGCATGGAAATAAAAAAAGATGAATTAAACGTGTTGTTTAAAATGATTTTTTTTTTACAATAGTGAATAATAATAACACAGAAAACGAAAATAAAATTATGGATTCCATTACGCTTGATGCCCAAGAACCTGGATCAAATCCTAGTACAGTGGAAGATAGTGAAGATCATTGAGATGACAAAAAGTTATTAGAAAAATACCCCTTCCGCCCCAAAGAACCTTCGACAAATTGAAAGAGGGATGCTGAAAAGATTCCATAAGCTGTTGCGTCAAGGCAAAGCAAGATGGCAAAGAGGCAAGTGTTGCAAGACTACAACAGTAGGGTAAGAAAAGAGAATGAAGAATAATCCAATCACCATATCGAGCAGTCCGATGCAGCACTGGCGCAAGCTTCACTCTCATCCTACAGATGACGGTGGTGGCAGATTGATGTCAAAGATACCTAAAGGTCGAAGATTGCAAAGAACGACACTTGTGTACCCGACATGTTCTTATGTATTATGTTCACGGTGGCTGGTGATCTGTGCAATACAATGAAAGGGCTTGCGTTATCATTCGCCTCTTTCTATTTACTCTTTAGTCTTGAACATTTTAATTTATTGTTACAAATAACTTGTTTATATTACATTCAAAACACTGGTAAACTAAAGATGGCTGGTACTAAACATCAATTAGTGAGATATGTGAAGCGAATGTCTTTTGGGTGGTCAGTAAATATAGCATACCATGGCCAATAACTGAGGAAAGGGGGCCAATAACTGTGGAAAGGGGGCCAATAACTGTGGAAAGGGGTCCAATAACTGTGGAAAAGGAGGCAGAACTGTGGAAAGGGGGGCCAATAATGTGGAAGGGACCAGTAACTGTGGAAAGGGGCAAATAATGTGGAAGGGGCCAGTAACTGTGGAAAGGGGCAAATAATGTGGAAAGAGGGCAATTATGTCGAAGGGGGGCAATAATATGGAAACGGGGCTAATAACTGTGGAAAGAGGGGGCTAAGCAATATTGCATGGAATGGCTTATAACTGTGGAAAGGGGGCCAATAATGTGGAAGGGGCCAATAATGTGGAAGGGGCCCATAATGTGGAAGGGGCCAGTAACTGTGAAAAGGGGGGGCTATAAATATAGAATGGCATGGCCAATAACTGTGGAAAGGGGACCAATAACTGAATATCATTTCTTTATTCAATTTATAAATACTTAACTTATACTAAAAAATATGTATCAATATTAAGAGAAAACTAATTATCAACAAGCATTAAGAAATAAATTACCGACCTATAGGTGTAAATAGTTTTAAAACATGTTATTTATTAACAGAACCAATCGTTGTACAAATTAAAAAAATATCTTAAATTCGGTGAATATTTATTTATACTGGGTTTTTACAGATATGAGAACATTCCAGATATTATAAATCAGTTAATTTATGTTAAATAAATAGGTACAACAATTACAAAAATATATTAATTTTCATACATCAAGGCGAAGCTTAATGCCAAATCACCATTTTGATTCACCTTTACAACGAATTGGTGTACATTATGAATACCAAAAAATACACTTAAGATAAATTGAACGTTTTCCTATCGCTTCGCTTGAGTAGAATACAAATAAATATATAAATCACTCAATAAAAAATATAAATGCAAACTACTAAAAAAAAATTTTTTTCAATAGAAATGTATGAACGCATAAAGGAAACAACTTTTCAAAATACAGTATTATTGCTAAGATTATCTGTGACAGTTTCACTTGATAAAATTTTTTGCTTTCTCATAAAATTGTTTACAAAATAAATAAAAACCAGTTATTTGCTTGAAATCGAACGTTTCTAGACCCCGTTTGTCAAGCGATTTCAATGCCTATTACCTACGATATAAGGTATACCAAGAATATACACATATTTGGCTTGTATCTTCCTCTTGATTAAGATAAAACAAATAAAAATACAAAATTATATGAAAGCTCACTCAAATGACAAATAATACAAAAAAATAAAAGAGACACAAATAGAGACGCAAGTAATACGTAATATAATCAGCGCAAAATATTTTTTATAGCAGAACATTTTTCTAAATCCATATAAATTATCGACGAAAATTTCTACTTCAGCACACTCCATCTAATTATCATATTTGGGTAATTTGTTAATGTATTCAGGTGAAACATGCTATGGCGTCTCAAACAATGGGAGTTGGGAACATTTAATTCAATATTGCTAATACATAATGCAGTATCATTAGTAGATGCATTCAGAGTCGCTTGATACTACTTGTATTGCAGTCAATTCATATCTCCGGGTGGAAAAAGAACTTCAAGCTACGTCAGGACTTTCGAGATGAGCCAACTTTGTTAAGGCGATAATAATACCAAGTAATGCAAAATCAGATGTTTTTGGTTTGAAAATTTGATTGCTTAGAAATACTACAGATGCTTTAATTAAATGCTGCAAGTAGAACACATCTTGGGCTTGTCGGCAAACGATCATTTTTTTGATAAGACCTTTTATAAGCCTAGAAAAAAATAAAGTATCAGGCCTAAAAAATAACTGTCTAGTGCAAAATATCCCATTTACAAACCCATTTTCGAATATTTTTTTATTGTATAATGTGCGAAATTCATTTTTTCATTTGATTATCGAAGGAAATTTTGATATATGTACCAGAACTTCACAAAATAAAACAAAATGAGCATTTTCGCGATGTTTACTTTTACACGAATATTGATCGATTTTCGGGGAGGTAAAAATTGAATTTGCCATTGTGAAATAAACTCTATGCCGTCTACGTAAGGGTTTCACGCTTTTGTATTTAGTTACCGCCCGGCGCTGGTGGTATGAAGATGTTCTTTATCTTAGTGCCGCTCTGTTCTGTGAAATTTTAGCAACTCTACCTAATCAGTTTACGTGTAATCGTTTTTTTTTTTATTCCTACTTTTATACAATTGGGAGGAAAGATAATAAAAAAACTGGGTACGCTCAGTGGCCTAAAACAAAATAAAAAAAACATGCTGGAATATTTAGGTTAGTTCAAATATTTTTTTTCATAATTAGGTACCTAGAAACAATAACGCAAGAAATATTTGTTAACAGATATACATAAAGAATAATAACAAATATACATTGCAAAATGAACGCACGATAAAATAAGTTACAATCATTATTTAAATATACAAAAAAATTATTATAAATCGGTCATCATCGATTATCGAACACGATTAGACTATTAGGTAAAATATACTCAAGGAGTAGGAATTATTATTTTTTTATTTTTTCGATGCATTCAATGTCTTTTGTAATATAATTTATCTAAATGTTTTTTACAGGCCTCTACGCAATCTTTCCTTAAAAAAAATTAAAAATACTGCGGTTCAAATAATTCCTAACTATAATTAGGTACTGTAATTTATTTAATTTAGTCGATGTATATGATAATACTATTTGAAAAACCACAATGTTATAATTTCTTTGGCAAAAATACGTAAATTACGCAGCTGAACAAAACAACGAGTAAAGAGTGTAGAGTGTAAAACCAATTTCAAATTTCGCGCGCTTTTGCGTACCGAAGCGACGCACAGTGGTAAAATTTAACGAAATTTTGGACGTATTTGGTCTTAAAAGGTTCTAAGGGTTAATTTTATTACTAGGATTGTTTGCACAGGCAGGGACGCTCTTGTGAGGTGTCACATAAAAATAAAAATAAAGTGGTAATTTATTGTCAATTCACGCATTACAGATCGCTTGTGTTTTATTCTAAATGGTCAATGCGGGTTTTGTTCATTTTTCAAGTGAGTTCATTTATAAGGCATAAAAAAAGACCATGAGAGTCCTTAGATATAAGGGATCACAATGATTCAGAATAATGATGTAAATCTCCAATAAGACAAACTTTTGATCGATAGATTGATACCATAGTTGATACCTTTCCAAATAAAATTTTGAGACAATTGGCATTTATTATTGTGATTTACTTCACCTCGGCTTTTATTTCATTTTTATGTTTATAATTTTTCTTTGCGTAGAATTTGGTTTATTTTAAATTACATTTTTTAAAGTATTTCATCCAACAAATTTCCAGGCTTGGGGATTTTTATTTTAGTTAAAACACGGCTTCGTTACATTCCGTCCATTTTTTTTGTGCATTACAGATTGATTTAATCCTATTACAATACACGTATTTATTATTATTTTCTACGAACCTTGTGTTAAACATTGAAGACAACATAAGTATTCTACTTTTATGGCTATTTACATTTTGTATTCACACAGCGGTAGGCAAGATCGAAACATTTACACGACCGAAACACCAATCGAATTAATCGCTCGAACTTCAGCGGGAGCAATAGCTGCGAGCAGAGGCAGCGTTTTAATGTCTCAGGGGAGGGTACAATATGGTACATTTGTATGAGGTAAGAACGGCATTTGCAACAATGGACAAAACCAATGTGTTCATATTAACAATGATACATTTATGGTTTACTTGCAAATAACGATAGGCGCAATCGACAAATCATCGATTTTTTTTGACCATCCACATATTATATCATTTATGATTTTTTACAAAACGATTTTGTCAAAAATCATTCGAAAAGATAGTCAGAGACAATCATTTTCACAATCGAATGTCAAATCCGAGAGATTATATTTCGAGACGTCAAAAACATCTCGGATTGCTTGACAAACGAGATATTATACCGTAGGTATATTGTATTATATGAACGATTGCATTTGGGATTACGCAATTATTCTTTGCTAATATTGTCAAATGTTGGTATTTGATGATTTTTGACGAAATCCGTTTGTCCATAATAACCATCATTGAATCGAAATTTTTCTATGATCAAAAATATCGAGTAAATCATCGATGTTTTGTTGATTGTGCCCATCGCTAATTCACATTCCGAAAATATTCTAAAATTTATATTATCTATCTTCGTTATGTCTTTTGATTGATTTTTCTGCGACGTCTGACATCTCACCTTTATATCATTAGTTAGGTATATCAAATTAATAACCTATAATATTAATACCTCCAACTTCTGACACCCCCCGGCACACCCGCCTGCCGACGACCTTGTCCGAATATTGAAATCCATTATAATCTATTCTCACCTAAAGCTGATTTGCAAGTAGAACAAAGCTAGACTGTGACTGTGGTCATGTCTTATATTCAGAAAATTGTTATCAGCAAAACGTGAAATGTCAATTAAAAATATTTACAGCGATTCTGTTGATAATATCTTTGTGTTTGTTGGTTTCGTTTCTTTAAATCCCTTTGAAACCAAAGTCTATCTCGGATTGAGCAAGCAGATCCGAACTGATTATTTACAAAAAATGTCACGGAACTGTTTATTTATGCGGTTGCAGTTTGCTGACTTGGAATGATTGGCTTTGTCAACATGAGTTTGATTTATTTATTAATCTTAAGTTAGCTCACATATTCGTGTGTGCTAATAGTTTTAAAAACATATAAACATGTACATTGTTTGGCAAACATAATCTTTCTTTAAATATTTCAATAAAGTCACAAAAAAGAAACATTAATAATTGAGATAGACATATTTTCTTAATTCATTTTTGAACTTATTAATATTTTCTATCACAGCAATTTCCTTCGGGATTTTGTTATAGAGTTGAACGACCTGGTACATCAGAGATTTTTGGGTGCTTGTTTTTTTTCTTGTTGGCAATCTAATTTGCTTAGAATTTCTCGTCCCGTGTCCGTGTATCTCGTTATTGTAATTTATTTTTCTTTTGATCTCTAATTTTCTAACCATCATGCCGTTTCCCCGCAGGGGTAGGCAGAGAGGACGGACCGCCAAACAACTCGGTCACACCACACACTCCTTGTCTCATTCACTTTCATACATCGTCTCATACGTACTCTTCTATTATTCTGATTATTGACATGGCCCGACTCGACTATCTGATTCATGTCTTCCTCGGGCGTCCCCGACTTCTGCTACCATGATCATACATTAATCTCTGCCACGTCTTAAATAAAATAAATAAAACAATTTAATAATATTGAATAAAAATCACGTTTATTTTAGTTTAAAGAGAATGGAAATTTATACCGATCAGTCGTATGAACAGAAATAATATTTTATCTGTCTTCCAGAAGTCGTGCTTTATGTTGTTGTGAACCGCTCAATTCCGTGTTATCTCTTGTATACATTTGAACAATTCGCACTCAACTGATAATTTAATGTTGCTTCAGTAATTTGTTATGATTATTTTATTGAAGTTGTCTGCGTTCTCGTCTTCGCTGATTGATTTCTTCTCTGTTTCGATCCCAATACATCCGATTACGTTCATTTCTTTTAGCATCCTTGTGAACGGACTGTGCACTTTGTTTGTGCAGTCTATTATCTCTTTTACGCTGGTTGATTTCCTCTCTATGTCGCTCCCAATACATCCGATTACGTTTATTCCTCGTAGCATCTTTCTGAACGGACTGTGCGCCTTCTTTATTTAGCCTACTATCTCTTTTGCGCTTGTTAATTTCTTCACGGTGTTTTTCACGATATCTTTGTTGCCGCGCTTTTTTCAGAGCTTGCTTATTGTCCAATCTGAAGTTACGAAATTTTGATTTAAAATGATAACAAAACACAAGAAATGTATGTGATGAAATGTTACATAAATATCATTACCTGTCTGATACATTGTGTCTTTGATTTGATTTAATGGATTGATTTGGCTCGTTATTAGATTCAATTATAATGTCACCTATCTCCTGTGAAGTATGAGCGCTGAAAATAATTATGTAATCTCATTAGTGTTGAAATTAAATGCGCATGCGTGCCCGAGGGAGAGAGAGAGAGAGAGCAATGCAAATGAGGGTGTAGTGATATTGAGCACGTGGGTATACCAATCCCATGTTTTACAAACACATGCGCAGCAAGTTACCCGTTTGCTGATATTTGTACAGCTCTGATACGGCTAACCTCATATGCAATAGAACGGGGTGAGCGTATGCATTAAGTGAAAGAGAGAGAGAAAGTAAATGTGTATAGCCGTCACGGAAGGAAAGTGAATTAATCAATTATTTTATCATTATTAAAATAGATACATTTATAGAATGAGGTTAAGTTGTAAGTAACATCAATTGTATCTTCCGTTATTTTTTTAACAGGGAGCAGTGCATTTACACGTTTAATGTTACTCATATTTAAAATTAATAAACAATGTATTAATAAACGCAAACGGCACTCTGTTCGAAACGATGCTCTTGGTTGTAAAATCACAGCGATTTAAACAAATGAGGAGGGAGCCGACTGGGCGAATGAAGCGTAGTTCCGTGCAAGAGTCGGTTCTACCTTCCTAGGTGGCCCAGAGGTGTTTTATATCGAAAGAAAAATAAAGTATAAAATGAATACCAGGTATAGAAAGATTTACACAAAACATATAAGTAGACTTGGGTTAAATTAATATTGTTTGAGAAAATAATATAATACTATAGCCTTCTCATACCTGCCTTCTGTGCAGTTAAATAGATCCGCCACCTCTACGTGGGTATTACTAACTTCATGTAATCTAGGTTAAGCGATAGCTTGAAATGCTCAGTCCAGATATTGATACATTAAACAGGATTTTAGAACGAGTAGCTCTCGATGATACATGAAATTCAGTAAGTTTAAGTCAATCAGGGCTGTCTATATTACCATTTACAATTTTTAATAAAAATATTAAGGACGGGTTTTTTTAACAGAATTTGAAAAATTCATCAAATTTCAAAGATAATATTCAAGTTGTAAAAGTATTATTCAAATTCTGTTATTATTCCATTGCTGAGAGCATATTTTCATTTCGAGCACAAGAATGATTTTTTTCCAGTAATGGTTCCATAGACGAACCATTGCGCTTTCATAATTGCACCTGTATGTACATTCTGACCACGAAAATGGTATCTCTCCAGTGTGGGTACGAATATGAGACATAGATTGTAAGTGCATTCCGAGCACGAGAATGGTTTCTCTCCAGTTTGGATATCAATATGACGAATCGTTACGCTTTTGTGACTACACCTATAATTGTATTCCTAACATGACAATGGTTTCTCTCCAGCGTGAGGTCCACTATGACTTACCACTGTGCTTTTATGACTGCATCTGTAAGTACATGCCGAACACGAAAATGGTTTCTTTCCAATGTGGGATCTTAAATTATTAACCATGAAATATTAGTTTTGTTACTACACCTGTTGGAATAAGTAGGGCGGGAAAACGATTTCTTTCCTGTGAATGATTGTTTTGCTTTCTGGTCTTTCGTGCAAGCAATAGACGATTTGGACGAAACGAATTCTGTAATAACAAAATAAACATTGTGAATGGCATAAAGGGTATTTGACAGACAACGGCAAGTCAGTTTTCACACAAAACTTGATAAACAAGTTAAAAATTGTTTTTAAATAAAAAAGTGTATGCATTTTAGTTTCCAGAATGGTAAACATCTTCGATTCCACTATTGAACCTGTGAGTTCGATTTTCGGATGATATACCCTATAATTATTTGTATCGTTGCACCTATAAGCGATCGCTTATTAACAGAAGAAAATAAGTAAACTTCAGTTTGGAAACCAAATTAAACTCAAGTTTCGTTCGTAAGTGAAGCTTTTACCTTTTTTCCTGTAAAATATACGTGGGATCAGGACGGATCACTGTTATAGAGGCTACACAAATGTGGATCTACACACACATACTTAAAACCTTGGAAAAATGAGTGAGGAACGCAGAGGTTCTTCATGTAACAGACAAAAATTGAACATTGAGTACAACGGGGGTATCAATTACAATATAACCCAAATCAAATGCTAGGGTTAGATTGATTGAAGACTTGGCAAAGGTCTTTCTTTTTACCATACCCACATAGCGTTGTGAGTGGTATGAGTGCAGTTCTGAGCTGTTCGGCCAGCAGTCTGCACGGTAAACCAACCTCCCATAAGAGAGAGAACTTAATGCATAAGTTAATGACTTACCTCGGCTTTGGTCGATCTTTTCCAGATATAAGAAACATTCCTTTTTAATGTCAGGAGAGTGAATATCAATTTCAGAACATTCACCATGTTCTTGCGCTTTTTCCTCTGCAGCTAGCGTGCCTGGTTGACACTTGATCGCAGAAACGTCCTCTGCTTCCTGTTTGACAATTCCGTACTGCAATATTGCAGCACAGTGAGATGCTGGACTCTCTTGTTTGGGAACTGTCTCCGGTTCTGACTTTATGATACTGACATCCCAGGTCATAATATTCTTTTCAGTTAAACGAATGTCCGCTAGAGTCCCCGGTTCACGCTTGACATAAAAAGTGTCCTCTGTCTCCCGTTTGACAATCCCATACTGCAATGTCTCCGGTTCGGACTTAATGACACAGACATCTGAGGTCAAAAGATCCTTGTCAGGTAAACTAGAGTCCGCTAGAGTCCCCGGTTCATACTTGATAGCAGAAGCGCCTTCTATCTCCTGTTTGACAATCCCGTGCTGTAATATTGCATCACGGTGAGATGTTAGACTCTCTTCTTCAAGGATTTTCTCGGGTTCGGACTTTATGACGCTTACGTCCCAGATCATAATATCCATTGCAGATTAATGCTGTCTGATTTCACAGTTTGCGCATTAGTCTTGTAAACAAAAATTGCATATTTAAATGCAGCGTAATTAATACAGAATACAACACTACGTGGTTCTCTAAAAACTTATCTTTCAAAACCTTAACAATTCGCTATTAGTCGCTCTGCCCGACGCTACTCTGTTGCTGTGTGCGCAACTGCTTTTGAGTTTACTTCCGTTTATGCCTCAATATCTGTGGCTGCATACTCTACCTTGCAGTGGTTCATATTTATCACCAAATATTTTATTTCGTACTTACTGACTCCGCATGCATTTCCGAAGTAATGACAGGTGCGGACAGGTGGGTGACACGATGCCATAGACAAATCAACCCAAGACAAACCGGAAGATAGATCATTTTTATATTCAAACTTTAGATCAGTGTTCTGTCGGTGAATAGCCATAAAAATAACTTCAATTTAAGTTGATCAACTCGACACTTGAGAGCACATATTGACAAGTGTGAACTTTGACAAAGTTGCTCAAGTTTTTAGTTAGAAATCCCGCCATTCAATTAAAGTTCATCATCTTAAATTGAACGGTCACGCTGGCCACGTTCAATACAAATTCAATACCAAACACGAGATGACCTAAATAATAATGGGGCTATTTAGTAGTGATGAGCAAAAATGAAACATTTACATGATTTAAATATTTTGATCAAAACATCAAATGAATCGAGCGATTAATCGATTTAATCGCTTGGAGTTCAACGGGAGCAGTAGCTGCGGAAAGAGACAGACTATTGTATTATATTGAGGTGGGAAGAGGGGAGCGGCACTTTTAAAGAGACAGACTATTGTATTATGTTGGGGTGGGAAGAAGGGAGCGGCACTTGGAAAGAGACAGACTATTGTATTATGTTGGGGTGGGAAGAGGGGAGCGGCACTTGGAAAGAGACAGACTATTGTATTATGTTGAGGTGGGAAGAAGGGAGCGGCACTTGGAAAGAGACAGACTATTGTATTATGTTGGGGTGGGAAGAGGGGAGCGGCACTTGGAAAGAGACAGACTATTGTATTATGTTGAGGTGAGAAGAAGGGAGCGGCACTTGGAAAGAGACAGACTATTGTATTATGTTGGGGTGGGAAGAGGGGAGCGGCACTTGGAAAGAGACAGACTATTGTATTATGTTGAGGTGGGAAGAAGGGAGCGGCACTTGGAAAGAGACAGACTATTGTATTATGTTGGGGTGGGAAGAGGGGAGCGGCACTTGGAAAAAGCATGTTACTTTGGTAAGGCAACATTTTGGTACGTAAGTATTGCATTTCCAAAAAATGTACTAAACCAGTGTTTTTAAACCGGCAATGATGTTTATTGTTTATTTGCAGATAGCAACGTGATGATAGTCATATTATTATTATTATGTAAATGATTACGAATTTTACTTTGACGTTAAATTTATTAAATCTACATTTAACTGAATAAATAATACAAATAAATAATGTTCGTACCTACTTCCAATTGAAAGGATATAAACTTGAATATTCCTGCTGGAGATTTGAAATCTCCTCCCGTTTCTCGTTATTCATTCTTCAATAGAATAAATAATTCAATTATTCCTTTCCCACGGACATAAAAACCTGAATACTAAAACAATATCGGGCCGATTGAATCTTTCACAAAAAATACAAACATAACCTTAAAATACATTCAACCTTAAGAATCTTTATAGAGCGCCCTCGCGGTGATTTTTCACAAAAACGGCACTTTAAAAATAACCAATTAATGTTTATTAATAACCTTATCAACTAATTATAAGTCAGAATGATGTTTTTACACTAAATGCACGGGCGTCATAAATCCCAACCTAAAATATGTTCATGTACTCGTAGCTTCTTTGGTTGGTAGATAAAATCATAACTAAACATTTGTCAATTAGCAAGGAATAATTGCGTAATCCCAGTTCTCAGTTCCTAGTGGATATTAAATCATATTAGGTAGTACGTAACACAATGTACCACGGGAAAAATATCTAATTTGTCAAGCAATCAGCGGCGTAGCTACCTAGGGGCTACGCGGGGCAGTGCCCCGGGGCCCTCAAGCTCAGGGGGCCCTCGAATCTTTACCAGAAATCTCGATCGAACTGAACTTTTGGAAATTTCTCCCATTTTCAAAATAAATATGACAGGTTGCAACTTGCAACCCCACTTTAATCATGACAACTCAGTTGAAAGAAATTCAAAAGTTATGCCTAGGGAATTCCCCTAAATTCTTTCTGTAGGTTGGCAGCAGGGGAATTTCTCTTAGCTTTGGCCTTGAAACTCATTTGCAACCGCCACGCCCACCTCAAAATTCTTATAGAAAACTAATAATATGGCTAAAAGCTCAGATCTCATTGGTGAGAGCAGAAGTATTGGTTTGATCTCTCGCTCTCTACCATAATGACTCGTATAACAGAAAGAGATGACGGAATTTTGCCGTTTGACAGTTTCAAATCATTTAAACAAAATGAGGGTGGTTTATTTATACACGCGGGTTGTCATTTGCTGCCGAAATACTATCATTTCCGTCGAAAATATTGCGTATTAAAGTTGTTCGTGATAAAAATACAATATAAGCCAGTATGGTGTTAGCGAGTTACAAACATTTATTCAACCTACCTACGTAAGTTCAAGTTTAAAGTGATTTGACAGTTTTTAGGTTATTCGTTCGGTTTTTTGAACAATGCTTCATACTTGTATGTCTTCCTCCACAGCGTATAAATGTTATTTATTAAATCGATAAACTTATTCATGTTATTGATTAGTGTTATCCTGTATTATTTTATTGTTTTGGTGAAATTAAAGATTTTTAAACATATGTAACCATGAGTTCATGAGGCTGAAAAATGTCGGAATTCTTCGTCGTACTGTCGGACAATCATGTTTTGGAAATTTTCTTCAGTGTTTTTGCAAATTTCTTGTCATTTTGGGTTTCTTCTTCTCAGATTAACAAGCTTAATCTTAAGGAAATGCACTGTAAAAGTTTATTTTCTTAGTCAGATGAACCTTGCCCTTGGAAAACATTTCGACATTTTTCTGCTTCAAGGACATTTTTATTTTTATAATAGTTTTTTTAGGCTAGTGAATGAATAAAGTAGGCTGAGAGCAATTATGTTGTCTATGGTCGCATCTTTTTTTAAATGGCCTTGAGTTTCCTCTACCTTGTCTACTGCTCTGCTCCGCACGGTAGGTACTGATTGTATATCTCTGGTTAATTACTGTATAATTCCGTTACATACAAAAAGCCCGAAGATATCGATCTAGAGAGTGGTATATTTATGGTTGGCAGTGTTGGGATAGTGATATGTGCAGGGGCGTACAACTCCCTTCTGACCTTGTAACCCTGATGGGAGGAGTTATTCAATACCCAAATTCTTATAGACAAAGCTGTTGTGGCTGAAAGCTCAGATCTCATTGGCTCAGAGCAAAAATTGTAGTTTGATTTCTCGCTCTCTACCATAGCGACTTGTGTAACAGAAAGAGAAGCTAACCATATGTTATGCTGCGATAAAAAATTAACGGTAATTTCCAAGACGCCATTTCGAGGTTAAAGTCAGTTGAAGTTTTTAGCGTAAATATTTTGAATTTTGAAAATCGTCTAACCCATCTAAAAATAATTTTACGTGCTAGAATTCTTCAAAATGATAAATTAATGCCGTGTTGTGTTAAAGGTTGCTCAGACGGATTCGATAATACGGTGCTAGCAAGAAGCAGCAAGAAATACGTTTGTTTGTGGGTGTCATTTCTCAATTGAAAGCAAAAATACGGTTCTTTTGGGATTAAAAAAGAATGCTTGGCAACGCTTAATCTTCCAATCATCATATAATATCCTGTCTATCTCCACCAACTGAAAGAAGGACCCGAACCTGTTTTTAAATACAGGTACTAACCTCTCGTTCTTTGATACAATATTCCTGATTCCTGAATGTACTTCATTGGCTAATAATTTAATTAATTTTCCTTTTCAGACCTATCCGTATTCCGACGCGATACTATACCACGTATAAGGATGCTAAAACTGCTAAAAAAGCCACGATTACATCAAACAAGGTCATTTAAACCTCTCCAGAATTGCATCATGTAAGTATTCAGATTTAACCAGCATTTTCCATGATGTTTGCTAACGACAAAGCTGTGGAAATTATATGAAACCCTTGCAGGAGAATTTGAATAACTTCTAGTGCTGTGGCAATAATAATTAACACTTAAATTTGTTGAATATGTATTTTGTGTATATATTCTTGTATTTTTGTGCAAGGTCAAATTGAATCCTATTAAGTTGTTGCAGTAAGACAGAAATCCTGGGTTCGATTCCTAGTTGAGACTGTTACTTTTTATTTTTCTGTGTCTTGTTCTGTTTCATGTTTTGTTTAGATATATTAGTATTATCTTCTACTTCAATGATAAATCAATGCTCAATACATCAGTTGTACTGACCCTGTTTTGTATTACTGTCCATTGTCTTTTTGAAAATAAAAAGTATTTTTATGTGTGCATAGCTGTGGGTTTTTTTTTATTTTCCTTTTCCTGCATTCCAATATTTTTATTTTTAAAATATAATTTTTGTGGGCTAGTGAATGAACGATGTTAGCTGGGTGCAGTTATATTATCTATGTTTGCACTTTTTTAAATGGCCTTGAGATTTATTTATGGTCCACAATATATTTACCTGTCTGGACCAAACGACCGTTTTATCAGTGGTCGTCTGTGGTTAAGAGGGTGACAAAATGGGGGCATACAAAAAGCCCGAAGATATCGATCTAGAGAGTGGTTTATTTATGGATATGTGCGTCATTCCCCAACGACACTTGTAGCGTATTAAAATATTGATTAAAAGAAGAAACCCAGTGGTGCATTTAAACGCAAACAACGCCAAGAAAGAGAAGATAGTAAACAAAAATTGCCCAAAAATGGACAAGTTTTTTAGTTAGCCTTCTGCAAGTACATCTGGCCAAAATATTTCTATTGAAAGTGACTCAAATAATGTGGTAACTGCAGTGTTGGTTGAGAAGCCTACTGAAGAAGATTCGACAATTATTGCAGTTGGAGATACCTCCGCCGCCGATCATGTGAACGTGGATGATGTTTGCATGACACACATAAGAGCGGAGGGTTTGGAGGAACCACAGACCTCAAATCTTCTTATGACTTGGGAAACTTCACGAACAAAATATTAAGTGATAACGAAAAACGTCAAATTCTTGATATGGGGCCTTTACAGCCTTCAGGACCTTTTCCAACAGACATCAACCAGAACAATAGGTGTTTTTCAAAATCGTACTACTTTTCGTGTTCTAAATATGGACCAGTTAATCGTTTTTGGTTGTGTTATTCCAAAATACTAGACGCTGCCTATTGTCAACCCTGCTGGTTATTTGCTTCACAAAGGAATAATGTTCGGTGTACGGGAATTCGAGATTGGAAGCATTTATCAGAAAGAATTAAACAACACAGTTGTTCGAGTAACCATTCGGAAGCATGTGCTGTGTATGAATTTTGGAAAAAAAAACGATACTAATACTACCGACAAGGAACTTGAAAATGAAATTCGCAAAGAAGCATAATTTGTTCTTCAAAGGTTATGCGTTATCATACTTACCCTAGCAAAGAGTTCTTTGGCTTTGAGAGGACATCAAGAAGACTTAAGTCAGGAAGGATACCATCTGTCTGTATCTGTCCTTTGTAGAGCTTGTCGCCCGATATGATCACATTTTGCGGCAAGTTTTGGATATGCCCAAAGGTAATAATAATTATTTCTAAGTTTTTTTATCGTTTTATTTTGTTTATTAACTGTTTAACTTGACTTGACTTTTTTGAAATTGTGTTTTTTTATGTTTTTAGGATCTACAAGATATCTGAGTGCAACAATTCAAAATGAAATGATTGAGAGCTTGGGGACCAAACTTGAAACCCATCTACTAGACCAAATTAGAGCGTCACCGTTTTTTTCCATCATAATGGATACGACTAAATAGAGGGTCAATACGATGTCTGCAATAAAACTTCGTTCATTATCAGAAATAGTTCTAAAGAGTCCTAATAAAGATGAGCGTAGTGAAGCAGAGAGTATTAAAACAAAAATGCTAAATTTCGAGTTCGTGTTGCTTTGCGAATTCATGCACAGTGTATTGAACGACATCAATTATGCATCCAAAACTTTACAAAAATTCGACATCAATTTGGGCGAGGCGAGTAAAGTTTTAGCAGAGACCAAAGAAAAGTTGCAAATTTATTGAAATATTTTCGAATTATTTCGAAGTGCAAAGCCAGTGAAACTGCAAGAAAATATGGTATTGATACACATTTTCAAGAAAAAAGGCAAAGAAAAGTTAAAAAACATTTTGATGAATTAGCTGCTGATCACCGATTTCTAAACCGAGAAAAAATATTTAAAATTGAGATTTTCAATAATGTACTAGACACAGGAATATCTCAATTAGAGACACGTTTTATTGGTATGAGTGCAGTCTGTCATATATTCGATTTTCTAACACCAACATTTTTATTACATGTTGATGAAGCAACTTTATTACAAAAGTGTGACGAATTCCAAAGAAAATATTCAGATATAATAGGCCCTAGTTTTTCACTTAAATTTATTAATATTTACCATCTAGTTTTACCTCAACTAACTCAAGCATGGACTGTTCACCAATTATGTAAGGAAAGAATGAGCAAATATGGAGTGCTAGAATGCGACCTAACGGAAATATTTACAGCAATGTTATTATTCTTTACAATTCCTGTTACTTCTGCAGCAGCTGAAAGGTCATTTAGCAAATTAAAAATAATAAAAAATAATTTAAGAAATAAGATGGGCCAAACTCGACTCCCGACATTTATCGCTAATGGCAATTGAAAACAAAACCGCATCAAGCCTGGATTTAAACGAAGTCATTGATACTTTTGCGAAAACTAAAGCTAGGAAAAAATTGTAAATATAATTGTTATTTAGTCAGTTGGTAGGCCCGACCTTTATATAATAAACCCTTGAATCTTCTCTATTTCGTTTTATTAGCCAAACCTACACCAAGTATTAATTGTAATTTATGTTGTTACTGTTTAATATTTTTATTACCTGCCCTGCAGTCTGCAGTGCACAAAAAAGAGCTTAAGTAGCTTAGCATTTTTAAAGTGTTTGTATATTTCATATTTTTATTTGATAAAACTTAAATAGTTTACATAGCAGTGGGGCCCCATTTTTTAATTTGCCCCAGGGCCCTTGGTTACCTTGCTACGCCACTGCAAGCAATCCGAGATATTTTTGATGTTTCTCGGAGTTGGGAATCGATTTACGTTTATGAGTTATGAATTTTGACTGATGACGTGACGGCTGTGGTTTCGAATGACTTTCAAAACGATTGTCTCGGACTGTGATGATTTTTAACAGAATCGCTTCCTTGTTTGATGACGTTTCAAAACGATTATCTCGGAATGTGTGATGATTTTTGACAGAATCGATTTGTCCGTGACAATTTATTGAAATATTTCCATTGTAAAAAATATCGAGTAAATCATCGATGATTCATCGATTGTTCCTATCGCTAATATTTATTTAGCCTTTAATTCTATACGACTCATGTATAGAAATAACCATAATATGGGATAATTGTCTAATAATGCGTTGACAACATTTCAACATATTATTACTTTGGCCTCTGACGTGGTATACAGTGATGCCATATCCCAAATATAAATAAACATATTTTATCATGTTTTGAAGGATAAACAAAAACATGTTTTTCATAAGATTTTATTGAGAACTAACAGGCTGTACCCCGCCATGCATAGCTGTGGCTCAGTCTACTATGCAGAGAGAGAAATAATAGCGTGTGTTGCTTTAAATAAATGATCTATAATGTTTTATTGAGAAGAAGCAATTTATTATTTTTATTTTAATAATGTTTTTGATAAAAAATCCCACACACAAGAAAGCTACAACTTATTATTATTATTGTCGGGTTTAATTTGAGAACTCCATTTTAGTTCCATGGTAACTCAACACATTGATTGAAACTAGTTAAATAGGATATGAAGGTAACTATTTAACCTAGTTTTTGTTTCATCACTTTTTAAAAGTGTGATGAATTGTTATTTTGGTGAGTTATCCGGTCACTCTTCATTTTATATTAAAACTAGCTGCGGTTTACCCGGCTTTGCTCGGGGACTTATGAATGGTTTGTCGTAAACTTGTGAGGTTGTCGTGATTTCATTAAGTTTAGCCAGAGTTAGCAATGTAAGCCCCCGAAAATATTTTTTTTTACGACTTGATTACAAAACATTGACCTTTCTCTACTTTCTAAAAATATAATATGCATGTTTTATATATGTAAACCTTCCGGAAGAAATTCTCTAAATGATAATCAAAACTTTATCAAAATCCGTTGCGTAGTTTAGAAGAACTAAGCGCACAAGTAGACAGACGCGGATAGCAACTTTATTTTATACTATTTAGAGAAGAGATATGAATTCTAGTTTTATTGGAAAAACTTTTTTTGACTTTTAATGGTTATAAATATCGATGTATAACAAGCTAATACTAACAAATGGTAAAACAGATAATAAATAAATACTATAGCTGCCAAAAACGTGGAAAAAATAGTTGCAAAATAATATTGTTAATTCTAAATTTGAAATATGAGATCGACAAATATGACGTTAATAATTAGATTCCAACGGGCGAGTGGTTAAAACGATGTCCCAGTAAAACAAGATATTTACAAAAAAAAAATTGTAAATATATGTATTGTAATATAAAGAATATAATATATTTATCAATATAACATTACCTTATCAGAAAAGAGAAGTTCTTCTGTCTGATAAGGGAACCACGATTCGTACATAAGTTTTATGTTATAATAATATTTTTGGATGGAATATAAATTTTTAAATGTACCTTATGTTTAATTTAAGTTTTTTTTTTTTAATTTTATTTTATTTCATTTATTTGTTCTGATTGGTTGACAATACAGCGCGGTTCAGAAGGGAGATTATTGTAGTTTTTTATGGCTTGGTAAATATAATAGTTTTGCAATTGTGTTGTTTTAGAATTAGGTGTAATAAATTGATTTCCATTTTTCATTAGTTTGTAAAATTCTTGGTATTCTTTGATGTTTTTTTCTTTGCACATTTTTATAATGGAAGCCTTGCTTAAATTTACCATTGACATTTGTTACTGGAAATTAGAGGTGTGTCCAGTGAGTACTTCTCGTTACTGGGTACAATACAAAGAAATACCTGATAATAATACCGGTTACAAAATACTCTATATAAAGTATATTATACCGACCCGAGGATTGATAAATAATAAGTAATTTGTAAACTGTACTCACATAATTTCTACCCGCAGATTCCACACAAATTTTCTAGGTAAAATTGATTCCCCCGTTGGAGAATTTCAGTGTAACATAATTACCCACACAATATTTCAAATCCATGGGGGGAGGGGGGATGTAAGAGAACTTCTGTAAAAAGTTATTCCCCACAAAAAAATCGATATGTGATTCCCCAAAGTAATTTTAAAATATTCTATTAAAAATACCTCTCAAAAATACCTATTGAAACAAACCATCAAAAGTACCTATTCAAACTATCTGTTGAAAATACCCATCAACAGTACCTTTTCATAGTACTTATTGAAAATAATTAACAAAAGTACCTATTGAAAGTACCTGTTGAATATACACATCAAAAGTACATATTCATAGTACATATTGAAAATAACTATCAAAAGTACCTATTTAAACTACCTGTTAAAAATACCCATAAAAAGTACCTATTAAAAATACCCATCAAATGGACCTATTCAAAGTACCTGTAAAAAATACCCACAAAAATACCTATTCAAAGTACCCATTAAAAGTACGAGTTGAAAATACCCATTAAAAGTACCTATTGAAAATAACCTTCAAAAGTACCTTTTCCATTTACCTGTTGAAAATACCCATTATAAGTAACTATTGAAAATACTCACCAAAAGTACTTATTCAAAATACCCATCAAAATTACCTTAAAAATACCCATTAGAAGTACCTATTCAAAATAATCATCAAAAGTACCTATTAAAAGTAGCTGTTGAAAATACCCATCAAAAGTAGCTATTCAAAGTACCTGTTGAAAATACCCATCAAAAGTACCTAATCAAAGTACCTGTTGAAAATACCCATCAAAGTAGCTATTCGAAGTACCTGGTGAAAATACCCATCAAAAGTAGCTATTCGAAGTACCTGTTGAAAATACCCATCAAAAGTACCTAATCAAAGTACCTGTTGAAAATACCCATCAAAAGTAGCTATTCGAAGTACCTGGTGAAAATACCCATCAAAAGTAGCTATTCGAAGTACCTGTTGAAAATACCCATCAAAGTAGCTATTCGAAGTACCTGTTGAAAATACCCATCAAAAGTACCTAATCAAAGTACCTGTTGAAAATACCCATCAAAGTAGCTATTCGAAGTACCTGGTGAAAATACCCATCAAAAGTAGCTATTCGAAGTACCTGTTGAAAATACCCATCAAAGTAGCTATTCGAAGTACCTGTTGAAAATACCCATCAAAAGTACCTAATCAAAGTACCTGTTGAAAATACCCATCAAAGTAGCTATTCGAAGTACCTGTTGAAAATACCCATCAAAAGTACCTATTCAAAATACCTGTTGAAAATGTTAGAATGATAATTCGCACACCTAGATGAAGAGTAGTACAACTCTCAATAGAAAAATAGATAGAAAAATCTATGTCAACGACCATCTGACTAGTTCTAACAAAAACCTCCTTTTTCGGGCCAAGGGGATTGCCAAGGAGAAGGGATTCCAGTTCACGTGGATAAAAAACACCAGGATATTTGTGAGAAAAAATCCCACTTCGCCTCCCATACCAATTTTCAAGGAAGAGGACCTAAAGAAAATAGCCTGAGTCGATCTGCATTCTCTTCGCGTCGTAAAATGGATTTTTCATACACTCATGTGTCTCCCCATACATTTCCCCCCTCCTTTTATCCACTCCTATTACACTCACCCTCCCTCTACCATTTCACCCTCTCCCACAAACTTTCTAATTCTTTTCTAAATCAGTCAACACTTCTCAAGAACCAACCTGGAATACATTTTACCGTATGTTGGCGACCCCCTGCACTCCCGACAATCAGACCTACTCGACGGACAATTGCGGTCTCACACACACTAATTATATTCTCCGCCGTGGTAAGCAAATTACCGTATACTCATTTGTCAACAAATATTTCACTCAAATATAAACTGAATAGTATTATTAACCGCTCTTACCTCAAATATGGATATCTACCTCTATCTAATTATATCAACATCAGAATAATATTATCATTAGCCGAGCCAGAGATGCGTATTACAAGATTTTTATACCATTATTATTTTAAACTACTTTATGCACCCATACCAAGAAATTATTGTATTAGATGTACTTACTTTGTAAAACTGCATGACCACTATAACCGAACTCACTTATTGAAGTTATCATTTATATGTATAACTTACCGCTTACTCACTAATATTTATTCGAATACTCTCCATGTCTTTAGCAATATATCACCAGAACTGTAGAGGTCTTCGTACCAAGACTACGACGATCCTTCAAAATACCTTTTCAAACGATTACGATTTAATTGCCCTCACAGAATCATGGCTCACCAAAGGTATCAGAGACGAAGAACTTTTCGATCCTCGATACTATGTATATCGTAGAGACCGCGATTACGCTTCCACCGGTCAGCGTCTTGGCGGTGGTGTAGTGATAGCTATTAAACAGGAGCTGATCAGCGTTGCCAGACCAGAATGGAATTCTTGTGCTGAAGACATTTGGGTCACCATTCGCACCAATACTACACCTCACAGCTTGGTCCATATATATTGCGTGTACATCCCCGGAGGGACTCAACATCAATATTTAATCGAAAATTTCCTGAACATGTTATCAGACGTAGTATCAAATAACCCCAATGATTGTTTTATTGTCTTAGGTGACTTTAATCTTCCTGAAATTTCATGGATCCAAACTACGCCATCTGCTCACTATGCAGCTAGTAACTACTCTACTCACGTTAGTAATTACTTCGTAGACTGTATGCATTTTCTGAACCTCTCTCAATATAACGGTGAACTAAACTCAAGCGGCCATATCCTAGATCTGATTCTGTCATATCTACTAATCTCCGTCGAATCTAATGACGACCCGCTAGTTCCCGAAGATGAACATCATAAAGCTCTGTCCATTAGTGTGCCATTTCAGGAAACTCCTTCATTGACAAATGCGAAAAGAAAAGTTTTTCCATATAATCGTGGAGACTACGATTCCATTAATTTCGCCCTTGAACAAGCTGACTGGGCTTCCATTTTTTCTACCTCTCAAATAGAACCAGCGCTTGACGGTTTCTATACGTTTTTGAAATACCTCATAAATCTTCATATTCCTCATAAACTTTCGTGGAACTCGAAATATCCTCCTTGGTACAGTGCTGCCCTTATTAAGGTAACTAAGGAAAAATCAAAATACTTTAGCAAATATAAAAAACACAAGAACCAGGCTGACTATGACGCATTTTCCCTGCTTCGTAAACGGCACAAAGACTTATGTCGGAAAAGCAAATCCCGTTTCTTGAGTAATATTGAAAACAATATTTCCTCAAACCCTAAAAACTTCTGGAGCCACGTCAAATCTTCTAACGCATCCCAAGGTGTCCCAAAATGTATGTATTTTGGAGAGCTGAAAGCCAATAATGGAACGGAAATTGCAAATTTATTTTCAAAATATTTCAGTTCTGTTTTCAGTAAACCCTTCGATCCACTTACCCTTGATCCAACTGACGTCGGGAACCATACATCCAATATAAGCAATATTGAGGTGACACGAGAAATTGTCTTAAAATACCTTAAGGAAATTGATACTCGCAAAGGTGCCGGTCCTGACGAAATACCTTCAATATTTATCAAACAATGTGCACACAATCTAGCCTTACCCCTTTCATTAATTTTCAATCGTTCCCTAACCGATTGCACTGTCCCTGTTGTATGGAAATCTGCTTATGTGTCTCCTATCTTCAAAAATGGTAAAAAAACAGACGTAAAAAACTACAGGCCAATCTCCAAACTTTGTATATTTAACAAAATTTTTGAAAAAATAGTCTATGACCAACTATATTCTGCTCTTAAGCCCAGCCTGAATACGACCCAACACGGTTTCATTAGTGGTAAATCCACAACCACAAATCTTTTAACCTTCACAGAGTACCTGCAGGATAATTTGGATAACAGAATACAAGTGGACACTGTCTATACCGACTATAGTAAGGCGTTTGACAAGGTTGATCACTCAACCTTGTTGAACAAGCTTTTAAAGATTGGTATTCACGGTAATCTTTATCGTTGGCTCTCTTCTTATATCTCCAACCGTAGTCAAATAGTAGTGGTTGCTGGATTTAAATCCGACTCTGTTGCTGTTACATCGGGAGTTCCTCAAGGCAGCCTGTTAGGACCATTACTATTTAATATCTATATCAATGATATAGGCCACTGCTTTTTATACTCGCAGACCATTCTATATGCAGATGACATGAAAATCTTCTCACCTATAAACTCAATCGAAGACTGTCACAAGCTGCAAAAGGACTTACAACGTTTAAACGCGTATGTTAATGCCCATTCTCTGGAATTAAATATATCCAAATGCTTCATCGTACGCTTTACTAGAAACAAAAACATATTTATACACGAATACTCAATTAATCATCAACCTTTATCTACCAAATCAGAAATTAAGGACCTTGGGGTTATACTTGATAGTAAACTGAATTTCAATAAACATATTGACCACGTAGTCACTAACGCATCTTCTATGCTGGGTTTCATAATCCGTTCCTGTAAACAATTCAAAGATATAACTACCTTCAAAACACTGTATTTCTCATACGTTCGTAGTATCCTTGAATACGCATCACAAGTGTGGAACCCAGGCTATGCAATACATAAAAATAAAATTGAAAGTGTTCAAAATAGATTTCTAAGATACCTTAATTTCCGCTCTTTTCGATCTCATATTATTAGTAATGAAGACTCTGCAAAGTTCTTCAATATGCAGACGTTAACTTTCCGAAGAAATATAGCAGATTCGGTAATGTTATTTAAAATTACACACAATTTAATCGATAGTCCTGATCTTCTTCAACGCCTATTATTCCATGTTCCCAATCGCAACAGCAGACAGTCGCTTACTTTTAATCTCCCTCACTGTAAGACCAATTCCAAACAAAACTCATTTATCTACAGATCCACACATTCATTTAACTTAAATTATTACCATATTGACATTTTTAACTCTACTTTACGCGACATAAAACAAAAACTCAATAATCAACAAAACTCAAACTAGAAGTTCAATTCCTATATATTCCCGTCCTTAATCCTTATCCTATATTTCCTCCTCCTCACCCCTCACCCTCCTTTATTTTAATATTTTCTAACTAAAGAAGAAATTAATTTAAGAGAACATCTCTATGACATTGTACACCTTACCATTAACTATTCATCAGTGGAAAGTTCATAATTGGCATAATTAACTATATTATTATTGTATCATTGTATAATTAAAGATTTGCTGTCAACTTTTCCTAAAATGTATAAATAAATAAACTCAAAATACCTCTTTTTTCAGGAACAGCAAAAAACATTTTACTCGATTTTTATGTGACCGATTAAAAATATTTTTATATAATGTTGTATGTTATTTTACTAGGATATTTATTTGCTCAATTACTTATCATCAAATACACGTATCACTTGTTTATTAATTAATTTCGTGTTATTTTAGTATTCGTGACTAAATCATTGTTTAATAATTTTATCAACTCAAATTAATCAACTATTATGAATTAGTAAAATTAGTAAAATTTAAATTATTTACTTTTGTAAACAAAACCGGAGTATGTGGAGTTGATATGTAGAACGCCCGAGAAACAAGACAGGTTCAATCACGAATACCAAATCAAGTCAAATAATTCACGCCATATGACTGCAGTTAATCACGAATACAAAACTAAGTCGAAATAATCCAGTCTTTGTGCGTATTGACAGCAACTTCCCCTACAGCTGGTATGTCGTAATATTGGTGATGTGTTACTGTTGTTGGTGGTGGGTGTACATGGAGCAACTCAGAAAGACTAACTTACATCGCCATCACATTATTATTGATGGAGATTTTAAAACAGGTGTCTTTGTAGTTTGTGTAGTTTTCGACGCAGATTCCGAAAATCGCAATAACTCAATTTTGAATTATTTCGAGTTGTGCTACCCTTTATCTAGGTGTGCGAATAACATAATTGATGAGTGTGCCTAGCTCCATCTATGATGTATCTATAAACTAAATAAACCATCTCCATCAGCCTTGTCGTTCATTAGGTAATGGGCCCGGGGCTATAACTCGCGTTAAATCAAAGTTTTCCTACAATATAAAAACAGTGTAAATCGCCGCAATAATAACTGTTTTTGTGATCGACAATCTGTTACCGCGTTCTCGGTGTGCGTTTTTTTCAATATGGCGGCAAGTTACATAGTGAATGTACCTAAATTGAAGGGACGTGAAAATTATGTTGAGTGGGCGTTTGCAGCTGAACATTTTCTATGTTGGATGGTGTGGATATTCACAAGCCAGAATCATCTGATTGTACAAGTTTGGATGATAAAAAGGCAAAAGCTAAACTTATTATGACGATTGATTCTTCAATTTATGTTCACATCAAAAATGAGCAAACAGTACAAGATGTATGGAAGCGTTTGAAGGCGACTATATGATGATTGTGGCTTCACTCGTCGCATCAGTCTACGAGTACTTCGTCAGCTAATATCTATTCGACTAGAAGAGTCCGAGTCAATGGGTGCCTATGTAACGCAAATGGTTGATAGGTACCGGCTAGTGATGCAACGGAAGTGTCTTAACGGAAGCAGAAACGGAAACAGATGTCAAAAGTAAATCTTAGCGGAAGCGGAAGCAGAAGCGGAAGCGGAAGCAGAAGTGTTAATACTATGAAGAAAAAGCACAATTTTATTTTTTAAGATTTTTTTAATTAAATTTGTATTTTGTACTCGAAATTAAACAGTGGTAAATTATATTTTTTAAACAGTGTACTAAATTAAACAGTGGTAAATTAGATTTTAGGTGACTCTTTAAAGCTGTAGTCGTGCGACCTTTTCGCGAATACACTTTTTGACAGAGTTTGCATTTGGCACTTGAGTCATCAATCTCAACGAAATAGTTCCAAACGGGACTTGTTTTTGGTTTCATGATTGCACTAAACACAACATTCATAAGTAGAGTAGAATAACAGAAGATCACAGACATAGGAATTAATAGACGAGAAGATAATGGCGAGGGGTAAAATCAACTGTTGAAGAACGAAGGGAGTGAAGCTGACTGTGATTCGTCAATAAATCAATCTGACAGTAAATAGGCATCTCGCATTATAATATCACCATTTACTTCTTAAAAGTAAAATCTGCTTTTGAATGAATAGACATTTTTACATGGGAGCACTCGCCACGTTATGAACAAATTTGCGAAGTCCAAATTCGGCAAAAAAATTCGGTTCTATTTTCTGAGTCGAATATTTCGTTTAAGTATTTAGTTAAGACACTTTTATAAATGTTCATAATTTACTTCCCAGCAACCAATCAGCTTTGTGTTTCGCGTCCAGACGTTTCTCGATGTGATAGTATATTATGTTTCTACAACTGATCCATATTATACGATGTGAATATGCTTAAAATAAAGTAAAATAATGCTTATATATGGAATGTAATACGACAATTGGGTTTATTCTCTTTTTCACATCTATTTTTACAAGTTTTCATAGCACAAGTCAACATTTTGCCGTGTTATTTCGTAAAATGAACCGATGATACCTCGACCATAGTTCGCACAAGAATGATGACGTCACGTTTTCAAATTTCACTTGAGGCCATATGCGAGCACAGCCGGCTCCAATGGAACCGGTATGGGGAGTGGGGATAATACGCTTTTAATCACTTAGGGCAGGTCTACTAATATTCATATGTCTATGCAGAAGATTTACTAAACATCACGAGGTGCGGTGATGCGCAGAATGCAAATAAACCCAGTGTTGCCAAAATACATAAACTATAAACAAACCAACTTGTTGCGACACGTTTGTATCGTTTGTGTCCCGCCCCCTGTCCAGTCGACCCCGCGCCCCCCGCCTCAGCGCTCCTCTCTGTATTCTCCGTTTAGTGTTCTGTTATAAAGTTTGCGGAACCAGAAACGGAAACGGAAGTAAAAACTTGCGGAACTTCTGCAGAAGCGGAAGCGGAAACAGAGCTCTGTTGCATCACTAGTACCGGCTTCCAGATCTTACTGGCGGGTTACTTACTATTATTACTGGCGGGGCTAACAGACAGGTTTGCTCCGCCAGTAATGGCATAGTGGATTGCACATCGATTTTTGGACATGAGTTCGGAAGTTGCAACTCGGACATTATATGAATAAGTGCCATAATAATTCACAGCATTAAAGTGAAAGTAATGCAATGGATCATTCAAAGATTATTGGTACGTAGATTCGGGTGCAAGTTCATACATGATTACTGATAAGAATTGTTTACAAAATATGTCGTGCAGACACAAAGTAAAAGACATAGTAGTTGCAAATCAAAACAAAATATCAGTTATATGCTCAGGAAACACGATGATTACGACCGTAGTGGACAATTCGGAGTTTGATATCCCTGTTAACCCTAGAAGCCTTATCTACGCCTGCGAGGCGTACACACAATCTTAAATTCTATTTCTCTTTCTAACGGTTGAAGTTAGCGCCTCGTTCTCTTTAACCAACCTAGTGGCCGACAGGAGCTCGCCGATGGTACCTGCATCACTAAGGTAAATCCAGCCATTTTTGAGTTTTTGAGGTATAGTACGCCTGCGAGACGTATGTTTAGGCTTTGTGAAACTTTTAACTAAGATTATATGTTTTTACTTTCGTTAATTTTTCATCCATTTTATGTTTATTTTGGCATTGTTTCAGATACCAATATGTCATGGTCTAATATATTAAACAGTAACGATATTTTGAAAATCTTAGACTAAGAAGATAGTCTTTCTCTGAGAGAATCAGCTCCTGAAGACGAGGACAGCCTGTTTGGACGACATTCAAAGCGAAGATGAGAATAACTATGAAACTGAAGAGGCTTTCCCTTTACAAGAATCTGCTCCCACTGAAGAAGCCGACTCAAAATTTCAAAAGCTGACCTAGCATTTGATGCTGCTCATGCTTTGCAATCTGCCAACTCACGGCAAAATTATCGTGTTCCTGGAAACACTCTTCGCGGTAAGAATGGACGCGGGATGTTTGGTCAGCAAATAGGGGTCAATCATCGCACAGAACTTCAGCTATGAATAAAGTCCGCACCTCTCGAGGACCAGCTCAAATTACAAATTAAATCTACTGGGCAATATTCGATCAAATAAGCGGGAAATTCACGAAAAATTGAATAACTCGAGATCTCGACCTGTTGGCAATTCTACGTTTTGTTTTGATGGCCCTCTAACACTTCTATCGTACAAACCACCTGCAAATATGGTTCACCTTTTATCTTGTGATGAAAATGCAATAATTAATAATTCAAGTGGCAAACCAGACATGATTCATTTCTAGAACCAAACAAAAGGAGGAGTAGATAAATTTGGCCAAATGTGCTCCTCAATGTGGTGCAGCCGCAAAACTAATAGATGGTTAATGACTGTATTCTATGGCATCTTGAACATGGCTTTTGTCAATTCTGCTGTAATTTATGGCCACAAAATGATCAAATAAACCATCAAACAAAAGAGAATTCATTAAACAACTCAGCACAGATTCGGTTAAGCCTTGGATGGAGATGAGACTTGAAACTCCGACTTATATAGACAAAAAGACAAAATATAAGCCAAATTCTCGCAAAACCTACTGATTCAGGTAATAAACTTCAGGGACAAGATCCAAAGCCCAAACAAACATAAATACTGAGTTTTTTGCTGCTAAAAAAATATAATGTCAAAATTAGTGTGCTGTAAGTGCAAAAAGTCAGTATTTTCTGAGCACAAAGTTGATGTCTATTTAGATTGCTCTAAAAGTAAAGCTAGCAATTAAAAGCATGATTACTTTTAATGTTTGCCCTGTGAATAAGAAATTAATGTTAAAAAAATATAAGTTTATTAAAAAAAACATATGTTCAAGTTGATTTTTAAGAAGATGATTTTTCTGTTTGAATATAAGCATAATGATTTGATTCGTTGTATTAAATACCTGTGCTAGTAGTTTTCATTGATAAAACTGTGTTTTATTATTAGTTTATATACCAACCACTTACCATCAAATAATATGGCACAAGTAAGTATATTTTGGCCTACAGGCTGTCATTTACATGTGCACCCCTCTGAGACGTATGTTAAGGCTTTATGTACCTATTAAATAGATTAGGCTTCTAGGGTTAAACATATTTTATGTGTGCCTAACCTGTCAACTAATTTGTTATCAGTAAGTCAGCTGATTCAAAATGGAAACAAGGTTAACTTTGAATCGGAAGTTTGCTATATAGGTACGCAATCGACAGAATGTGCTGGTGGGAATAGCAAATCTAGTAAATGGAGTGTATAGATTGAATATTAAGTCAGAAAATTTATTTGTAACCTAAGTCAGTATAATAACTGTTATAATGAAACTCATTGGAAACATTTAAAAAGATTGTTAAAATATTTACAAATTATTTATTTACATGGTTTTGTAGATGCTGATTGGGCATCATGTACCTTAGATAGAAGGTCATATACTGGGTTCTGCTTCATAATGTCAGGATGTGTTATATCTTATGAATCTAGAAAGCAAAGAACAGTCGCCTTGTCCAGTACAGAAGCAGAATATATGGCTTTATGGGAAGCTTGCGAAGAGGCTATTTACTTAAATAACTTATTATCTGATATGAAAGAAATACATAAAAATACACCGGTATGTTTATATAGTGACAGTCGAAGTTCTATTAATTTGTCTGTTAATCCACTGTTTCATAAACGCACCAAGCACATTGATGTACGACGTCACTTTATCAGAGAATGTGTATTTGATAATAAAGCTAACCTTGAATATGTGTCAACTTCCAATATGCCAGCTGACTTATTAAGGTTAAACGCAACGCTCGTTGTATTCTACGTGTTCACAGATGGCGTTAATTAATTAATTTTGTTTAAATACGCTTTTGCAAGGTATTGCTTTACAGTATTAAGACAAATTATTTGTTTGCGCCCTCATATACGCAATATGAATATGAATAAATAGTTTTGTCCATATAAAAACTCAATTCTATCGAGAAAGGCATACAAATACAATATTGCAAAGTATTTCTTTACAATATTAAGAAAAATCATTTGTTTGCGCCCGTATATACGCAATATGAATATGAATCAATAGTTTTGTTCGTTTAAAAACTCAATTCTTTCGAGAAAGGCATACAAATACAATATTGTACCGATTATTCAATCCAAATATTAAGACAAATCATTTGTTTGCGCCCGTATATACGCAATGTGAATATGAATCAATAGTTTTGTTCGTTTAAAGACTTAATTCTTTCGAGAAAGGCACACAAATACAATATTTTACCGATGATTCAATCCAATATTGTATTTGTATGCCTTTCTCGATTGAATTGAGTTTTTATATGGACAAAACTATTTATTCATATTCAAATTGCGTATATGAGGGCGCAAACAAATAATTTGTCTTAATACTGTAAAGCAATACCTTGCAAAAGCGTATTTAAACAAAATTAATTAATTAACGCCATCTGTGAACACGTAGAATACAACGAGCGTTGCGTTTAACTTTAACTCTTTCCCCGCGATGGCTGACTTTAGTCATTTTCAAGTTTCGACTTCGTTTTCCAAGCACATGTATGCCCTATTCGTTAGAAATTTATTTTTAAAATAAGAATATTCATTTGTGTTGCGACATCTCTGAGAATTTGTATATACTACTTCATTGTTTATCTTATAAAATTAATAAAACCGAGAACCCGGCGATTGCCGTCAGTCACAGTTTTGAAACACGCGCGCAAATAAGCTAGTGTCTCCGGCGTGAACCCCGTACCAATTCATAATAAGACTTGTGCGTCGATATCCACTTTGAAATCTTTTATTTTGTTGTGTACATAATAATTTAAAAGTGACTAATTCGATTTAAAAAATATTTTGTTTTGTGTTCGTGTTTTGTATTACGTTCCTGTTACGTATGAATTTAAAAAAACTTTTTTTAACAACCCTCAAAATGTGGAAACGTGGCCTATCTGATATTGAAATATATGAAACAATGTTAGATGCGGATATTGATTTTGAAATAAATGATGACGACACAGATATTGTTATTTTTTTTTTTTTTTTTTTATTTTATTTAAACGCCCATTGGGCTTTTACATACATTGTTATTAGTGTTATTACATCAACTATGTGACATTGAAAAGTTTACGTACATATATAAATAAAATAGTTATTATATCTGTAGTACATAAATGTTTTACAAATAATACAGAATACCATTATGGAGAACAGTTTTTTTTTTCTTTTTTTACTTACTTAGAAAAATAAATGGATTGAAATTAATCAGCATTTATAGGGACTTAAAATCATATTCGAATTGTTATTTAAATTACAATATTAATTTGTAAAGTTAAAACATATATATTAAAGTTAAAAAGTCATAAAAGAAGTCATAAAAGAAAAGAGTGAAAAAACAGAAGCTAAAAAATGGGTTTTTTACTATGGAGTGGAGAAGTCATACATTTCAGCAAAGTGTTTATGTAGATTTCGTTTGAGCACTGCTACGGAATCTCTAAATATATCAACAACATTACCAAATTTATTACCAAAATTTTGTATTCGATTTAACGATATGTGCGCATGATAATTAGATTTGAAATTGTTACAGAAAAAGGAGGAATTTTGTCTCGTATTTTTGGAAGGTACAAATAATTTTACTGTGGCAAGAATTTCAGGGCTGTCGATTCTATAATTAATAATTTTATTTAGTAGAACAAGGTCGGAGATAATTCGCCTATCTGATGATAATTAGATTTGAAATTGTCACAGAAAAAGGTGGAATTTTGTCTCGTATTTTTGGAAGGTACAAATAATTTTATTGTGGCAAGAATTTCAGGGCTGTCGATTCTATAATTAATAATTTTATTTAGTAGAACAAGGTCGGAGATAATTCGCCTATCTGATAGCGTAATCAAATTTAGTTGATGCATGAGTTGGATATAATTTATATTTTGGATTGGAATATTTAGTTTAAAGTTAATAAATCTTAAAAATTTGTGTTGTACCCTTTCAATATTGTTGGAATGTACTTTATAAAACGGGGACCAAATAGGCGAATTATACTCTACTTGACTTCTTACTAAAGATGTGTACAGTGTGTTCAAACATTCTAGTGACTTGAAGTCACATGCGGTTCTACATATAAACCCAAGCATTTTTAGGGCTTTATTTGTGATTTCATTTATATGCGGATTGAATGTTAACTGTTCATCAAATATAACACCCAAGTCCCTGATTTGAGTGACAGCTGTCAATTTTACATTATTAAGCGAATATTCATTAATTGTATGATTTCGTATTTTACAAAAACGAATGACCTGACATTTTTTAATATTAAGAAACAGAGAGTTGATGATGCACCAACGATATAGTTTATTTAATTGTTTATTGATGAGCAATATGAAAGTGTTGCCTCAATGCCGTCAGTTCTGCCATCAACTTCTTCTGCTGAACCTTTGACTTTGCCATCTCACCCCAGTACTTCATCAGAACTTGTGCATCGACGAAAGCATGATTCTTTTTAAGGTTAGGTTAGCTTTTAAACAATATTTACCTTCTAAACGTCACCATTCCGGAATAAAAATGTTTGTTATGTGCAATTGTAACACTGGTTTTGTTTTAGGCTTTATTATTTACGTTGGTGAAGGTACGGACTTAACGGAAAATCAGTGCCTTGGCGTTTCAGGGGCTGTCGTAACGACATTGCTAGAAAATTATTTAGGAAAAGGACATAATCTTTGGGTCGACAACTGGCATAGCAGCCCAAAACTATTTTATTTTCTCCATAGCAAGAAAAATAATGCTTGTGGAACTGTGCGCAAAAATAGAAAGACCATGCAAAGTTTCAAAAAATTAAAAAAGGGGGAAATGAGGCAAAACACTGCGGACCACTGTTAGCTTTAAAATGGCAAGATAAGCGTGAAATTCATATGATCACAACTATACACGACAGCTCTTCATCTCCAATAGGAAGAGTTAACAGGGAAACAAATGAACCAATATTTAAACCAAAATGTATCTTGGATTACAATTATCACAGGCCTGCGACCAAATTGCTTTCTTTAAAAGAATGGGTGATTCTTATGTATTTTAGAGCGCTGAGTTCAGAAATGCCCCCAGTTTTTTTCCAGCACGTAAGCATTTTCCGCAAAATGCATTTTTCTGCGGGATTGCCTACCTTAAGGCGTATATTTATGAATATGCCGAAAAAAATTGTTTTTCCTATTCGGCTTTATAGTTTTATATCAGAAACTATGAAATATGATAAAAATTTGTATATTTAACAGTAATAGTCAGCGTATGAATCATGGAAACCCAGTAGAAAGGTGTCTTGCATAGTGACTAAGATGGTAAAACCTGGATTTTCCCATTGTCCTATATATACCCCTCGTTGTCCTTCGATTTGTTCATTTCTTCAAGAGCTTGTGTTAATAATCCTCATAGTTTCTGTTACATTTGTGGCGAACTTGTATTAAAAAAACAAACTCGAAGTATTACGGAGTTTATTAAAAAAGTGTACTTTGCCTATTTTGGTGTGAAGATCGGAGATCAAAAATAATCTTGGGCCCCTCATGGAGTGTGTTCAGGTTGTGTTGAAGGACTTCGCACTACTGTTGGATGCTCCATAGAGAACTTCCAAACATCCCACACAAACGGAAAAGCTCAAAACGGAGTTTTGAGAGAAAAAGATGTAGATATTGTAAAGAATTATAAATCCTTATTGTATGTAGGTACATATTATTTTTATCAAATTGTATTTAAAAATGTGAATAAACCACTAGTAATATATATTTATTTTTCATTTCAAAATGCATGTTTACCTATATGTACGGCGGGTTTTGCATAACTTTCATTTTCATTTTGCAGAAAATCCCTACGTGCTGGAGAAAAACTGAGGGCATATTTACTCAGCGCACCAAATTACATACGATTCACCCATTACGGTGAAAAAAACTATTAAAAAGTGTCAATTTGCAGGCCTGTGTTATATTACATTTGGGTGCTGTCGACAAAACCCACATGATGTCGAGCAGTGTGAAATGCATGAGGAAGTCAATAAAATGGTACAAATAAGTGGTTCTCCATATAATAGATCTTTATTTATTAAATTCGCACACGCTCTTCAACAAGGTTACCGGAAAAATACTACATTAGCAGATTTTCATTTGAAAGTTATAAGACAATTAATAGAAAAATACAGTGAACCATCTCAATTTACTTCACGTTTTTCTGATGATCCACTCCGTTTGTCAGCTAAAGGATTAGCGAAACACATGCCAGACATAATACCCTCAACGGCAAAACGTGCAAGTACACAATGTGCTCAGAGTGTAATGTGACATTATGTGATATATGTGCTCAGAGTGTAATGTGACATTATGTGATATATGTGCTCAGAGTGTAATGTGACATTATGTGATATATGTGCTCAGAGTGTAATGTGACATTATGTGATATATGTGCTCAGAGTGTAATGTGACATTATGTGATAATATATGTGCTCAGAGTGTAATGTGACATTATGTGATATATGTGCTCAGAGTGTAATGTGACATTATGTGATATATGTGCTCAGAGTGTAATGTGACATTATGTGATATATGTGCTCAGAGTGTAATGTGACATTATGTGATATATGTGCTCAGAGTGTAATGTGACATTATGTGATAATATATGTGCTCAGAGTGTAATGTGACATTATGTGATATATGTGCTCAGAGTGTAATGTGACATTATGTGATATATGTGCTCAGAGTGTAATGTGACATTATGTGATATATGTGCTCAAAGTGTAATGTGACATTATGTGATAATATACAGGGTGTATCGGCACTAACCCGACAAACTTTAACCAGCTATTCCTTGGCACATTTGGAGTAAAAAATGTTATGGGCACTTTGCTGTCCGGTAGCATTTTTTTTTCAATTAAAAACAAAAAAAATTAAAATTTCCACACTACATCATTGTCATTAGCATTTCGTTTCGTGTTCAACAGCTGTTATAAGCAAGTATGTCAAAAAGCGTCTTCGCTCTTTCGCACACACTAAATAATAATAGTTAAAAATGAGACGAATGGTGCCGTGCCATTTCTTGTGATTGTAGAAGTGCGCCAATATAGGTGCACACGTGCATTATTCAACGGAATTCGAATAAAATATTTGCCAGATGGGTTTTCAAACTTTGACAAAGAATAAAACAGTGGTGACATGTGGTGAAAATATGAATAATAAATTTTTTATTAAAAAAAAACGTTACCGGACAGCAAAGTGCACATAAGATTTTTTACTCCAAATATGCTAAGGAATAGCTGGTTAAAGTTTGTCGGGTACGTGCCGATACACCCTGTATGTGCTCAGAGTGTAATGTGACATTATGTGATATATGTGCTCAGAGTGTAATGTGACATTATGTGATATATGTGCTCAGAGTGTAATGTGACATTATGTGATAATATATGTGCTCAGAGTGTAATGTGACATTATGTGATATATGTGCTCAGAGTGTAATGTGACATTATGTGATATATGTGCTCAGAGTGTAATGTGACATTATGTGTTTACCCATGTTTCCGTATTTACCACGAAAAAAAAAACTACTAAAACTTTTTTTAAATTGAAGTGTATTTTTGTATATATTTTTTACTATTGTCGTCAGTGTAACTTCATATTATTGCAAATTTATCGCAGTGAAAATAATATAAAATAATTTCACAGCATAAATGTCAATGAAATGTCAACTAAAGAAAAACTAGGTGAAGTCAGTGAAAAAAGAAATATAAACTAAAACCAGAGCGTCGGCGCAGTGGCCATCCTAAGGACTCGTATTTCTCTACACAAGTAGTTCTCTCTCTCTGGTTTCAATCCTGGGATTGGTTTGCAGCAATTTCATCTAATCTCCTTTCATTCTTCCCTGTCTTGTGCGGCTCTTTTGACTTGTGCATATGATGAGCAGCGCACGTCCACCAGCAGGTCCTCCAGGTACTCTCGGCGTGGGCGTCCCCTAGAGTTGGTCCCCTCGGTCATACCCTCCATTATGACATGCAAGAGGCCTTCTTGTCGTATAACATGGCCGATCCATCTTGCACGCCTTTCGGACAAGGTCCTGAGCAGGTGCCTTCCTCCTTCGATTCTTTGGAGAACCTCCTCATTTGTAACATGGTCTCTCCAGGAAATTCCTAACAGTCTTCTATAGGACCACATCTCAAAAGCCTCTAGTCCCCGTTTATCTCTTTCGGATAGGCACCATGTTTCGCAGCCGTACATCAAGATACTCCATACATAGGTCTTGATGAGGAGTATTCTCAGTTTTAGGTCTATATTATTGGATTCTATTATTTTCGACCTTTTATTGAATGAAAGCCTAGCCTGATGTATACGGCTGTCGACCTCGCTCTCGCTCCGTGTTCTTTAGTGGAACTCCTGCCATCTCTACTCTCATCTGATGTTGCGTTCGGCCTACAGTCAGCAGCTTTGTTTTGTCTTTATTTATCTTCATGTTGTAGTTGTTTTGAAGAATGCTTTGCATGGTTGTTAAGGCCTCTTGCAGTTCTTCTTCGCTTTCAGCAACCAAAGCAATATCGTCAGCAAACCTTATCATATCCACCTTTTGCCCGTGTATCTTTACACCTTTTCTGTGACTCATTCTCTCTCTCAAGTCATCAATCGCACTCTGTATATAAGCATTGAAAAGAACAGGTGACAGAGAGCATCCCTGTCTCACCCCTTGTCTTATACTGGCTTCTTTTGTTTCATTGTCACATCTAATTATAGCGGCCTCATTCTTGTATAGCGCCTGGATTATTCGTCTATCTCTATATTTTATATCAATTCTCTTCAGAATGTCGAAGAGTCTTTTCCATTCTACTTTGTCGAAAGCCTTCTCCAGGTCTATGAATGCGATGAATGTGTTTTGGTTACAAGTAGTTAGGTACCTATATATTATGTTACATCGTTTGTCGCTAGACGCGGCCATGTGAGAGATTCTTTGTTTCGGTTGAAATCACTGCGTGTGTTTATATTAACATAATTATGACATTATCTTTATTTCAGTTTATCTCAAGTGAATGTTTATTGATACTTCGATGTTGGAGGAAGATTTTACGATAGTCAATAATCCAGATTATGATTTTGTTTACCTAAAATGGTCGATAATCTGAAAGTATGTTGCCTGTTGTATGCTGACGATGCGGTGCTGATTGCTAATAGTATGGATGATCTGCAGTCTCTCGTGTCTAGGATGAACGAAGTATGCGTGAAGAATGAGTTAATGATGAATGTAAGTAAGTCTAAAGTCATGGCGTTTGAAAGAAGAGAGTACGAAAACAGTGTGCAATATAGCTGTGAATGAGGAATACTTGGAGCAGGTGGATGAATTTGTGTATTTAGGAAGCATGTTTACGAGAGATGGGAAGGCTGACAGAGATATTGAAAGAAGAGTAAATGCAGGTAACTCCATTAATGGAGGACTGAACGCAGTTGGCGCTAACAAAAAATTGTCCAAAGAAGCGAAGTTAGCAGTCCACAATGGAGAGCTGGTACCTACCCTGATGTATGGAAGTGAGGCATGGAACTGGCAAAGAAAGGATGAAAGTAGATTGAATGCTGTTGAAATGAGATCCTTGAGGCGTATGTGTGGTAAAACCATGTATGATCGTGTGAGGAATGTGGAGATCCGCAAAGAGTGCAAGGCTGATGTAAGCGTAATGAGTAAGATCAAGAAAGGGACGCTTAGATGGTTTGGGCATGTAGAGCGAATGAGCGAAGAAAGGAGTGTAAGGAGAATATACAATGCAAATGTGAATGGTAGCAGAAGTCGGGGACGCCCGAGGAAGACATGGCACGACCAAGTGAATCAGATACTTGAGTCGGGCCATGTCAAGAGTCAGAACAATAGAAGAGTATGTATGAGACGATGTATGAATGTGAATGAGGCAAGGAGTGTGTGCCAGGACCGAGTTGTTTGGCGGTCCGTCCTCTCTGCCTACCCCTGCGGGGAAACGGCGTGATGGTTAGTTAGTTAGTTAGTTAGTTAGTAAAATGGTCGATCTAAAAATAACATTCGACAAAAAATGTGCCGCATCGGGGCAACTGCTTAGGTATATTTGTTTAGCGGTTAAAAGTTTAACAAAAAGTCTTTGTTCGAATATAAACATCACAAATTTTTAAGTTCAATGGGCATATCGGAAATTTAAATCCATTTTCATAATATTGTTTTGTGAAAATGGTATTTAGTTTATTTTGTTACGAGAGGATGTTAGAATGATATAACAAAATTGATAAGTGTGCCTAGCTCCATCTATGATGTATCTATAAACTAAATAAACGTTTGTCGATCTCCATCAGCCTTGTCGATTCATTAGAAAATACCCATCAAAAGTACCTATTAAAAATACCCTTCAAAATACCTATTAGCCCTTGTAAACATTTTTGATTGTTTTCACATTTAAAATATTTCTAAAAAATAACCTAAAAAATATATATTTTTTTTTTTTATAGTAAATACCTCACAAGAGTCCCAACTGCTCCCGTCTGGAGCCAGTGAGACTATGGCATCCCCAATTGGGGGATGTAGTGAGGCTGAAGGTAAGTGGGGAAGGGAAAGAGGAAGGTGGGGAAGTACCTGGCTATTCAGATCTAGTCACTAAACACGGCTAAACCCATTTGGAGCAACGTTTCAATTCTGAATGGTGGTCTTACACCAGGGCGATACTGGTAGTATCTTCCACTCTGGAACGTGCCGCAAATATACTATATATTATTTTAATTAATTAATTGTGAAATAACACAAATTGATCAAATAAAATTTATTTGCGCACGCCGGGTTCGAACCCGCGACCTTCGGAATGGCAGTCCAATGCGTTACCACTGGACTATGCCAGCCGTCATATATATACACTTCCCTATTCTCTTTACTAGCTCTGTAATGTGGCTGTTCCACTTCAGGTTTTGATCAATGATCACACAGAGTTATTTAACTCCAGAAGAAGAGTTGATTACAGTTTCCCAACCAGCATCTCAACCACATCCACGATGTACTATTCGACGCATGTGTTATGCATGTAAACACTGCCCGGTGCTGTATTTATTACATTCATACACACTTATTCTTAAATGTCTATCTTTGTCATAAACGAAAGTAATTTGATTTAGAATTTACTACAAACCTTTAATAATATATTTATAGTATAGTCGTCGCAATCAGAGATGTGCTTTATTTCAAATAAATCCATTTCAAATGGAAATGCAAAATGGGTATTTTCCATTTTGCATTTTAAATGCTTTTCTAAAAACCATTTTGCATTTTAAATGCTTTTCTCAATGCATTTTCCATTTTAAATGCTTTTTTGCAACATTCTTCCTACTATCTCCACTCATCTTTTTTTCATAAGCCCCAAATATCAGTCGATCCTCAAACTCGCTATGAGAGATAATTTACATTTGTCAAGTTGCTCCCTGGTAGGAGCCCTGGCAATTGAGTGATAACATTACAAAACATACTGATTCAAATACTGAACACGGGGCCATGACGCTGTAATATTAAATGTTAGATAGCAGTTTCTATGTTTTTACGTTGGCAACATTAGTCCCGCGCAAATTTTTTGTGGTTTCATAATCTGTAGTCGTGGTGTTTTTGGATTTACCATCATGTAATATGTTTGTTCTACATTGATATCCATTATTAAATGACAAAATTGTTTATTATTTTAATTGTTTAACCTGAGAAACCATTTTGCATTTTCAATGCATTTTGAAAATAGGTATTTTGCATTTGAAATGCTTTTCTAAAAACCATTTTGCATTTTGCATTTTCAAATGGAAAAGTTTTGACCCATTTCCATTTTGCATTTCAAATGGTTTTGGGTACCCATTTTGCACATCTCTGGCCGCAATATACTCAAATTTGTTTCAAAATCGGTGTTACACAGTAATGTATTAACTGTCGATTAAGGTTTTACCACACATATGCCTTGGGGATCTCATTTCTACTGCATTCAGTTTACTGAAGAAATAAAACTCACAAAGAGAACGTTTAATTTATTTTATTGCATGTTATCTTCAGTTATATAATATAATTTACATGTAGAATCTCAAAACAGAATTTTACATTTGTTTCTAAAAGACATATATATTTACTGAAAGATTGATAAATTGTTCATTAAATTATGGATTTATTTCTCTTTTGTATTTTTTACCAATATAAAAAATACTACAACAGACTTAACTAAGTAAAACTAAAATTTATTAAGTAATATACAAAAGAACAAAATTTTCAAATGATCAAAAGACTGAACCAAGAATTGAAATGATCAATAGACTGAACCAAGAATTGAATTTATCAGTAGACTGAACCAAGAATTAAAATGATCAATAGACTGAACCAAGAATTGAATTTATCAGTAGACTGAACCAAGAATTGAATTGATCAGTAGATAGAACCAAGAATTTAATTGATCAATAGGCTGAACCAAGAATTAAAATGATCAATAGACTGAACCAAGAATGGAATAATCAATAGACCAAGATTAGTAACAATCAGTAACCGGATAAAACAAAACATGAGTAGGTTAGGTTAGGTGCATCTTTTGTTCCTTTCCTTCACTATCTTCAATGTTCTGTTTTGTCATGGAACGGTGATAATCATGGTCTGATGTTGTTGATCTTTTTAGCAGGTGCGTGTTGGGATGGGGTGTAGCCTAGACATCTCCGGCCAGCAGCTTCTTGTCGAACAGGAACTCTCCGAGTGCCCCGTGGGCCCCCATCATCTTGTCGAGGGTGGACACACGTCCAGCCAAGTGTCTCTGCCCCTTGTATTGCTCGTCCAAGAAGTCTCCAGTCAGATAGTCAACCAGCTGCAACGGAATAGACATTTGTCAATATTATACAACATTATTATATTCTACCCATCGACAAAGTATTATTATTAACACCGAATTAAGAAAACGTTAATCAAAAAGAATGAGCATTATATCGCAGTCAAAAAATCTGAGGAAGCATTGCTCTTTACCTTTGGTTGGTCTGCTTAGAGCAAATTTGTCGTTAAGCAAGTTCGTCCCAACGCTCAATTCATTAGCTTTGAAGATCAATTTTCAAACACGAAATTCAGACAGTTAAAAATAATTCAACTAGAAGCTCTTGTGGACGCATTAAAAAATATATATTATACTTTATAGATAGCTTTGAGGCGGCGTATCAATAAAAGTAAAAATTAATAAAAACCATACTTTTCTTTATAGCAAAACAACTACTTCATACAATAAATTACAACAGCACTTTTGCTACAAAATGTGAACGATCTTCGCTGGTTTCGTATGCGTTTTTAGAAGCTTGAACAACAAGTTTACATCAAGCTGGGTTGTTAAGTTCATCTTTATGTCTTGTGATGTGATAAATTTACAAATATTACATCATTGGGCTCTGTTTCTTGTGAAATTACTCTTAAGCGGTGCTATTTTTAGATAGAAATTAGGTAAAAGAGGGTTAATCCATTGATATTATACAGGGTGTCCGGAAACTCGTAGTACAAGCGGGAAACTGGTGAATCTACATCACATTTGGAGTCGATTTTGTAGTTTTTTTTTTTTTTATTTGAGCTTTCGTTATCGAGTAAATCGAGTTTGAAGTTGATTTTTTTTTTTTTTTTTTTTTTTTAATCAAATTCTTATAAATTATTACTGAAGATCAAAGTACCCAACTAATTAAAACTATTTGAAAGTAAAACAAATGAAGAAACTCGGATTTGAAGCATTATTTTGAAATCACCCTTCATTTAACCCGGTGTAATCATAAAATATTTCTGCTCTGCAGGGTTAAAACATCTGTTATTCAACCCTAAACACCAGAAAAAACTTTAACCCTAAAATAGCCGAAAAATATATTTTTTTGGTTTTTTTTTTTTTTTGAAAATGCTCAAATCAAAAAACTTTGTTTTTTTGGGTTCCCAATGTGGTGTAGATTCTCCAGTTTCCCGCTTGTACTACGAGTTTCCGGACACCGTGTATATCCAGAATCGGCGAGGCGCAAGTAAAATTTTGGCGCTCGTCAAAACCAGTAGATTCCTAGGTAGGTGATCACTGTAATCAATAATATTTGAATGATTTGTGTTTTTGTGTAGCGCCATTTATCTCAAGAGCAATGTGTTAGAACTGTTATGTGTAAGGTTATTATCCAAATATATTTATTTATTTATTTATTGACGCCCTATTGGGCTTTTAAGTACATTACAAGCACAATTACAAATTTCATTTTTAACAACAGTATAAAACAAACAATAGAAAATCGAAATAAAATATAATGATTTCTCATACATTATTTACATTTAAAAAGTGGTGGACTAATTTGGCTTTAAATGTATTGAAGTTTAAATTAAATATGTCAGCGACATCACTTAGTTCATTGCCCAACCTATGTATTCTTTCTAACACAGAATTCGTAGCCAAGTTATTGTTGTAGAATAAAATATTCCGTCTAGTATATTTTGGAGGTATATGTATATGTAAAGATAGCAAGTTTATAGTGTCAGGGCAGTCTAAATTTGAATGAACAATTTTATATAATAAAAGGAGATCAAATATTTTCCGCCTTTCAGATAATTTCGATAAGTTAAGTTTACTGCGTAAATTTGTAAACAATGAGAGTTGAAATGAGGACACCAAATGGTTGAATTGTATTCAACCTGACTTCTAACCAGAGACGTGTATAGTAATTTTATAGTTTTTATGTTATTAAAGTCTTTAGCGATTCTGAGAATAAATCCAAGCATTTGTAATCCCTTACTGGTAATGCTATTAATGTGATTCAAGAAGCGTAATTTGGAGTCAAAGATAACTCCAAGGTCATTGATGCTTTAACCGGTAGTCTTATGTTTTTAATTTGTGTTCCAGACTAATAGTTACTACAGTTACGTTTAAAGAATCCATTTATGTCGATGAATATAAAGATATGTTTCCGGAATATCTAATGGGGATCGTCCCCGCCAGCTGTGAAGAACCTCCACGGCAAAGAATAAGAAGAAAAAACATGATAGGAATGTCGGAAAGAAGAAATAAAAACAATTTCCTCTTTTATCTAATCTACTTTAATAATTTTGTTTAAATTACAGAAGATGATTAGACATCACACAGTTAAAATATTATATAATTATTATACTTGATAACATAAGATATTAATTTTTGAAAAGGATAAAGACATATGATTGTGATTTATAATAAATTATTGTACAATATTTGTGAAGTCGAAACTCAAGTTCTAAATGGTCTACGCTACGAGCAGCATTCACATTTCTTAGTGTAAGTAAGGTTTAAAGTTTCAAACTCCGGTAAGGGTTAGGTTAGGTTAGGATTCGTTTGTTTAACTAACAGACGTGGTGGACTGACTGTGGAAGAGTCTACGAGAAGTGATGTAAATAAAAGAGAACAGAAAACACGATAGAAAAACGGAAAAGTGATTCTGATAACCTTCTCAAGTTTGAAAACTTTGTCCTTCTTCCAAGATGTCACGCAGCGTAACCATTTAAAAAATAGAGCTATATTGTTGGGAGTTTGTTTGGGGGAGACGTTTAGTTTACAGGGGGGCCCCGTTGAGGAGTTTCTTGTCGAAGAGAAACTCTCCCAGGGCTCCGTGCGCCCCCATCATCTTGCCCAGCGTGGAGGCCTGTCCGGCAAGCACCCGCTGTCCGTGGTACTGTTCCGTGAGATACTCGTCAGTGAGGTAATCCACAAGCTGCGAACCAGACACAAAACAACCACATTATTACATAGACAAACATATATTACTGGGACAGACCCGTGAACAATCACGGGATATGATAATGCCATTTTTGAAAAATATTATATTATTAAAGGTTCTAAAAAAAACAGTTCCAATTTTGAAAATGACACTTGAACTCAAAGCAAATTCGATTTCTAAAGTTCATTGAACTGGAGTTATAGACTCATAAACGAAATTAGCATTTTTAAGTAGTGCAGACCCGTGAAAAATCACGGGATAGGGGGGCCGTTCAAGTATTACGTAAGCAGATTTATTACAATTATTTACCCCCTCTTCCCCCTTGTCACCAAAAGTAAGCAAAGCTCTTACCCCCCCCCCTCCCATGCTTACGTAAAAATTGGTGCCTATATGCATTTTTCTGTTAATGTATTCTGTATTTTTATTGATTCATAAGCAGCACTTACAAAATAAAAATAGACTTAGGATAGAGGACTTTAATGCACATAATATTCATTTAAACAAAATTTATTGACACAGTATTCAACATAGAGTAAGGTTATTCCCCCATTCGCTTCTAAGCGAGTACCTAAACGTATTAATTATTTGTGGGAATCCCCGAATATGTATTCGGTTTTCAAACATAGACAATGTGTGGGTTGCCAATGTGTAAAAAAAAATAACTACTGCTGAGCAGTGCTGATGTAATCACTATCTCAACCCCCCCACCGCCCCATGTCATCAAAAATAAGCAAAGCAAAGACCCCCCTGCCCCCCTATAGTGCTTACATAATACTTGAACGGCCCCTAGTCTGCATTCTTGACAAATCAGTTTCATTTTTAGGTATTTTATCACAAGTTTCAAGGCACTTAAAAATACACTATTCAAAGCAAATTTGCGTTCTTTGAACCAACGAACAGACGAACAACCGAAATTAGTATTTTGGATTGTTCTCTCGATCTATGTTTATAACTTGACTACCGATTCTACATGACATTGTCTTTTAGGGTTCCGTGATAACTAGGTTTAATAGTTGCCCGTTTAACATTTAATATAAAATAAAATATATAAAATTATTATTATAAAATTCACCCCTCAGATAGCATAAGCAATAGATTCAAAACTAATGGCTTAATAGCCATTCCTATGCTTAGGACGACCACGGCTCAGCACCACTATTCGTATTTAGGTGTGAGATGGTACAATATATTATTGTCCAAAAATAAAATTAGTGTAACCGAAACTGTGAATTATGAACAATTCAAAAAGTTAATTAAGTCCCTCAAATTGGATAATGATATATTGTACCCCTAATTTTCTTACACTTACTCAATCTGTAAAAAATATATATTAATTTGATTGTCTTTAAAAAAAAACTATTTTTCTAAATTTTTCTTGATATATTGTACCCTTAATTTCCTCACGCTTACTTAATCTGTAAAAAGATGTATTATTTTAATTATCTTTAAAAAACAATTTTCCAATTTGTGTACCTATGTTAATATTATGTTTGTATTTATTTCAAAAGTTTTTGATTATTGTTTAAAAAATCATTAGTACTAAATGTAAAGACTCCTCCCATAAACACGAGCTCCTGGAGCTCACTTATGGAGAAAGAGAATAATAACGAACAAATTATTTATAAGTCTGCATATTGTTATCATTTATAATGTTAAATAATAAATAAAAAAAAATAAAAAAAAAAAAAAAAAAAAAATATGCACTGAACATCTTAAAACACTCTCAAACCTTAGGTCATTTTTCCACAACGATACGCAAGTTATCATATCTCGGCAACTAATGCCGTTTGTGCGGAGGTTCGTACATAGGAACTGTGACGCCAGACTTATGCTACCAGAAATCATTACCGCTGGCTTTTATTTTTGTAGGAAAGGCTTTATTAGAGCTAAATTTCCCGCTAGATGGCATCGACCAATAATTATATCTACATTTGTTGATGAAATATTTTAATTTATTTTTACTCGGGAGATATTTTCAATTTTTATTGATATTTCAGGCGAATAATTATTACATATAAATTAATTAGATTTTTAATGTGTATTTGCCCACCAGAAAAATGAAATTTTTTCCACACAATGCTGTTTTTTAAGGGATCCATTATTTGTTTATTATAGTTAACACATTGTAGTCGGGCGCTTCAAACAATAGACTCTAGCCTATAGCGGGTGTTTTTCGCGATTAGCGCAAAAATATATCGCTTTCTTAAAATTGATACAATTTTTAAACCAAATAATATTTTCGATTGAAATTTTCAAAGAAATCATATTTGAGATTTGATCATCAAAAATAAATTATAATTGCTTTGATTACATCATAATTTCACCACATTTCAAAGCTGAATATAAAAACCTGATATTAATTCAGTAAATAGCATTCAATATTTGAAAATTCCATGTAAAAGATAACATGTTTATTTATATCACATAGTTATATATTATAATAAATAATAATATATATTTGCCATGCCCGCAATTTTACAATCGCTGGATGTGTGAAATCTGATCACGTAAATATTGAACAGTGTCGCCTAAGGCCGAAGGCGAACACTCAATAACTCATAAGTTTAATGGCTTCTTGTCAAAAAAGAGTCTTTTGCGGTTGCCTCGCCTAATTGAAGCGCCCATTCCACTTATGAATCATAGTATTTATTCTTTCAAGGAATCAGTACACTTCATATGCTGATAATCCATCACACACCATAAGTGCATGTATCATTGGCTTGTAAAGACATTTTTGTAGGGATAAAGTCCTATACAATGATAATATATTCAAATAATAAAATACCAAACAGTAAACAAAACAGTGCGAGCGGTATGAAAAATATTCCAATACGTGAAATGACTCAAACTAAACTGGAGATTGAGATCGAATAAAAACTGTAGATTTGTGGTGACGCCTTTACAAGCGGCAAACTAGCCAATCCGGACAAGGCATCTCAATTAACGTCGACAGACTGCCGCCTAGGTAGGTCAGGTAGCGTTTTATTTCACGCTGATAACAAACCCGTATAATGCCGTTTCCCGCCAAAAACCGACAGTCGACAAAAACGGCATTTGCCGTGTCCCGACGACAATGTGTTAACTGTAATTTTAAAAAAAACCCATTATACTATGGCATATTAGTTAGGATATTCTCTTTCATTGATAGATAAATTCTTAACAAATAGTAAGACAGTATAACTCGACATAATATTTGAAACAAGCGCAAACTTACCTGTTAACTGTAATTTTCTGCCCTAAGCATTTTGTACGCAGCACTCAATCTATACATAATCTGTCGGTTTTTAATTATTTTTACGGGGGTTTTTACGCTATCCAGGAGTTACGGACGTACAAATCCATCCCTCCCACTGCGGTGGAAGACGTTGGGTCAAGAGAGTCCTGCTGGAGAGATGAAAAGGTCTCCTTCGACCAGCCTTTCCCGATCCCTATTTTTCATAGTCACGCGTCAATTTGTCGACACTATTAACGTATTGCATACACATCACTGTGTGCGTGAGTGCTTCCCTTACGAGAGAGAGAGACAAGAGTTATATGTAGTTAATGCAAGTTTGTACCAGGAATTACAATACAGAGCAGCGACTAAGAAATTGACCCGTTGTCATAAATTATAATGAAAAATAAAACAAACTATAGAACATATCATATCGGGATGTTCTAAATTAGCACCGTCCGAGTATACATTTAGGCACAATCAAGTTTTAAAAATAATTCACCAAAGTTTGGTAATTAAACATAACTTGATTGACTGCCGTAATATAATACCATATTATGAATACGAACCAAATTCATTTTTAGAAAACGAATTTTATAAAATATATTATGATAAAACTATACTAACAGACCGAACGATCAGTCATAATAGACCCGATATAGTTTTACATGACAAAATTTTAAAAAAATAACTTATATCATTGATGTCGCTGTTCCAAATTCCTGTAATATTCAAAAATCTGTTAATGAAAAAATACACAGATCTAGGAAAAGAGATAAAAAGAATTTGGCATTCTCTGACTATAAAAATATTACCATTTGTTATTTCGGCTACTGGCATTATACCTAGATCTCTCATTCCAAATTTAGGCGTATTAGATCTATCAAAAAATTTATATATAAAGATGCAAAAGTCGGTCATTTTAAATACATGTAGGATAACGAAAGATTTTTTAAATATTTATGTTGAGGGATCAGTAGGATTTATAGGCCCTGTTAGAAGTTCTACCGAGCCGAACCCTCTGATATGAAAATATCTGGAGTCGGTGAATTATTTTCCCATTTGATCTCTGGTGAGTTGACGTGTTGTTCTTGTATTGTTTTGTATTTATTTTGCTTATATAATGCACTTGCATAATGTTGATTGACTAGATGATCATTTGTGGAAAAGTGTGTGGAAAGGTTTAGTTTTTCCTATGGGAAAGATTTAACCCGGACATAAAGTAGGAAAAATAGTAATCTAAAATGCTCAGATACATATAAAATATTTTCAAATGGCTGAAAATTAACAAGGAAAATGATGACATAGAATAATATAATATGCGTGCAGTATCGTAGCGAGATTAGCATTCATGCTGGCCGGGTTGCAAGTATAAAGCTGGCGACAATTATCTATTTTGATGTGATCGCTAGGGCACGAATTAACACACGCATGCAAAAAACACGGATAAAATGCATGAAAAAAAGACATTTTCTTCAATTACTACAACATGGACATCAATACATATTTTAGAACAATTAAACGGCGCAGATTCAACAGACAACTGACAACGGCTTGACACAATCACAACTTAATCAAAAGCCGAAACAGACCAAGAATCTTAATGTTTAACGTTTCTCAGCCCAGTTCTTGTGATCGTATCAACACGAAAGCTCGACGACAAATCACAATTTGTTTAAAGCTGAAACAGGCTGACAATCAGCTTTTCACATAGACCATTCAAATGTCAAAATTATGCCAAACATTAAATTCCCCGCCCGTTGCAGTTTTTGATCAAATTGTAACTAGCTAACAGGAATCGCAAACAAACCAAACAGTTATGCTTGTTAAATATTACCGGCATTCAATGGGACCGTGTTCAAACATGAAAAGGTGCTAAACATCGGTTTGATGATCATAAAATTACAATGAGAGTTGGAAACATTCCAACCTAAATTTGCACAAACTTCCTATTAATTCTTTTTGTACGCTTACACGATGATTTTCACAGAATACCGAATTAAAATAAATCGGTACATTATAGGAAAATGGGAGAGTTCTAATAAGAACGAACGATTCCATCATGTTTTGTTGACCGCTTTATAACAAAATCGTGTACAAAAAGACAGTGTAAAAACAAAATTGACACTACATGGTGTCCGGAAACCAGTGGTAAAAGCGGGAAACTGGTGAATCTACGTCACATTTAATGTTTTTTTTATTTTTTATATTAATTCCACACAGGAGGCCCTGAAGAAAATAATTTCCGTCAGAGCCTATGTCATCTTTGGGGATGCTGTGTGGAGGGTCTTTTTGTGGAGAGGAAGGAGTGAACATGGGTCTTGAAGAGTCCCATGTTGTAGGAGGGAGGAAACACAGAGACCGGCAGTTCGTTCCACAGCCGAGCTGTTGAACTTAAGAAGGAATCATGTGACAAATGTCAACCGTGTACAAATGTTGGGCGCGCGTTTGGCGTGTATCCCGACTACGCACCGGTGCCGAAGGGATCAATGGCGCTAGTTCCTCAGAGCATCTTCCATTGTAATACCGATAGAACAAGGACAGCATACCTACCTGACGCCTGTGCTCTAAAGAGTGGAAGATACTACCAGTATCGCCCTGGTGTAAGACCACCATTCAGAATTGAAACGTTGCTCCAAATGGCTTTAGCCGTGTTTAGTGACTAGATCTGAATAGCCAGGTACTTCCCCACCTTCCTCTTTCCCTTCCCCACTTACCTTCAGCCTCACAACATCCCCCAATTGGGGATGCCATAGTCTCACTGGCTCCAGACGGGAGCAGTTGGGACTCTTGTGAGGTATTCACTATAAAAAAAAATAAAAAAAAAATAAAAAAAAAGTCCGTTTGTTAAGATTGGGGAATCTATCAAACGGACCGCCCGTTTTTGCACAGAGTCAAGGGTTTTTTTCAATTATTTAGGGGCTCCGGACCAGAGATGGCTGCCAAATTCGACAGTAGGGCGCACTAAATTGCTACTCTACTCATTGGTACAACTTTTTTGGATTTGAACTTTCGTTACCGTGTAAATTAAATTAATTACTTAAATCAAATTTGATTTTTTTTTTAAATCTGTTACTATTGGGTTAATACCAGCTGTTTAATGTCTAGTGTCAAAGCATAGAATTGGCTTCAAAAGTTTTTATAATCTTTTAACCACTGGAGCTTATTTGGTCACATTTTAGCCATTTGCAAAACCCGCGAGCTTACGCTGGGCAAAACCCGCGAGCTTACGCTGGCCAAAACCCGCGAGATAACGGTGGCCAAAACCCGCGAGCTTACGCTGGTCAAAATGCAGCCAATTTGAAGAGATATAATAAGCACCACTTACGGGATCCAAGCCGTCAGTAGGAGTAGCAGATAGAAAATACATATTGAAAGGTGGGTCAAATCCCGGCAAACGGAATGGGAAAGGGCACCCGGAATGAGGCAATCCAAAGTACCCATAAACGGACCAGACCCAAGGCGAACCAGACTACTACTGAGGGAACTGGTAGGACTATTAACGGGACACTGCCATCTCAGGAGACACAAACAGTTGTTGGAAAAGGATGAAACACCAACAGATGCAGGTTATGTGAAGAGGATGAAGAGACTCCAATTCACCATTGGTGCCAATGTCCCGCTCTGTTGGGAACAAGGCTCAGATACCTGCGAAGACACATTGTAGAACCAGAAGACATAGCCACATATCCAATAACAACCCTGGTGAACTTTATTAAAGGGCTCGGGTGACTGTTAAAGGAATGAGGTAAAATGGGAGACCGCCCATGCTAAAAAAAAAAATAATGATATAAAATAATTTGGTATAATTTTGCATATATCTTACTTTTTAATATTTTTATTTATACTTTCTTTCAAATTTCTTTTTTATCTCTTTTTTTATTTCTAATATGGTTTCTATAATGATATGAATTTTTAAAATTTTTGTTTTACCATAACAATTTCCTTTTCCCTTGTGTTTTATTATTGTTATTCTTACATAAATCATGTAAGACTACCGTAATATGGGCATGAGCCTAGTTTGGTAGTTGAGAAAATCATCAAAATTGTAAGTTTTTAAAATTAATAAAAAAAAAAATATATATATTATTATTTTTTCACGATTTATTTGATAAATTCCCAAGTCTCCATAAGTGCGATATTCACAGAGCTAACAGATTCCTACTAGTGCTAGGAGATTCCAGACGCGGTGTATATAGAGTGCACATGCGTTAATGCAAAACATAAAGAAGAACACGAGAAAGTTCTTGAATCAACGGTAATTGGTCATGTCCAGGATATAAATGTTGGTAGTGAGAGTGGTAATTGGTCATGTCCAGGATATAAATGTTGGTAGTGAGAGTGGTAATTGGTCATGTCCAGGATATAAATGTTGGTAGTGAGAGTGGTAATTGGTCATGTCCAGGATATAAATGTTGGTAGTGAGAGTGGTAATTGGTCATGTCCAGGATATAAATGTTGGTAATGAGAGTGGTAATTGGTCATGTCCATGATATAAATGTTGGTAGTGAGAGTGGTAATTGGTCATGTCCAGGACATAAATGTTGGTAGTGAGAGTGGTAATCGGTCATGTCCAGGACATAAATGTTGGTAGTGAGAGTGGTAATTGGTCATGTCCAGGATATAAATGTTGGTAGTGAGAGTGGTAATTGGTCATGTCCAGGATATAAATGTTGGTAGTGAGAGTGGTAATTGGTCATGTCCAGGACATAAATGTTGGTAGTGAGAGTGGTAATCGGTCATGTCCAGGACATAAATGTTGGTAGTGAGAGTGGTAATTGGTCATGTCCAGGATATAAATGTTGGTAGTGAGAGTGGTAATTGGTCATGTCCAGGATATAAATGTTGGTAGTGAGAGTGGTAATTGGTCATGTCCAGGATATAAATGTTGGTAGTGAGAGTGGTAATTGGTCATGTCCAGGATATAAATATTGGTATGTTTGCTGTCATGCCGTGTAACTACCTAAAGGTACCAAATCATTGTCAAAATCGGTTTCCATTCAAATCTGCATAAAAGGTATTTGTAGCGTGTATTGTCTATTCAACGCAATAATTGAATACTACATAAGATGTGGTAAGAAATAGTAATAAGTAGTAACTCACGTGGAAATCGTTGAAGGCATCGCTGTTCTCGCAGACCTTGATAACCCCGCGGATATAGTCTGTGACCTTGGCTTCGAGGTTCAGGGCGTCTTTTAGGGCCTCCACCCCTGTGGCCCACTCCGACTTGGCCACCTCCTGAACACGGAGACAAGAGGATCAGCATCAGATTACATTCTTTATCATGACATCAATGCATCATACTAATATAAAACAATTTAATGCTCTATTGACTTCTTATTTGGAGAGAACTACCAACAAGTTGATTAACCTTTCCGGGAGTATGGACGCAAATGAACGACGGTACACACTTTCGCCAAAGGAGTATGGACGTCTATGGACGACAGGGGTCGCATATGCATATTCGATGCATATTCTGTAAATATGCATCGTATTGCCGTCTATGGGCATATTCCTGTGACTTTACACCAATTTTAAACATTTTACATCATTATCGACAGAGATATCGGCTGTTATTTATTTTGCATACTATCATAAAATTTAATCAAAAAATATATATCTTTATTTATGTAAAAAAAACTCACTCCCCAGAGCACAGCCAGAATTACGTAACATACTCCCGGAAAGGTTAATGCATCACAAACATCAAACCAGAAGTAAGGGAAGGAATGGTTCCAACAAGCAACAGAGCGGCTTATCAAAAACTATTCTCTTATCTCGCTCCTAATATATATAACAAAATCCCTTCACAGAAACTGTGTGAATTGTCATCCTTCGGTTCAAAAATAACAAAATGGTTATTATATCTATTTTCTCTATTCTTAAATCCTGTATTCCTCTAGGATAATTTGAAACCTGTTAATTTTACTGTCCTAAAACGGGAGATCTTCCTAGTAGGACAATGTAATGAATATTATAAAAAATAAATAAAATAAATGTTTAACCTCTCAGACAAAGACTTTTATCTACTATGTGTTCCTTTGAGAACTGTCAAAACGTGATAATTTTTGTGTTATTTACGAGTTTTGCTAAAAGCTTCATAACTCACGTTTTGGGAAACGTAGCCTCATTCTAAAAAATGTTTTGGAAAGATTATGAAATCCACTATAGCATTGTGTTGTTATACGTAAATATTTGCGTTTCTAAATATACATTTTATGAAAACGTCAAAAATATGTAAAAATCGCTTACAATTATTTCAAAGCCTTGAAAGATGTACTTTTTTCTGAGTATCATAAAGAAATAACACTTTACATATTGAAGAAATATAATTAAAAACTATTAGTCACCTCAAAATATTGACCGTCCAAACTAAAATATTTTTAATAAATTATTTAGAAACGCAATAAATTATGAACGAACAAGATGACAGATTCAATCGGCTTAGATAATGCAACTCTACGTTCCATAGATATTCTTGAATACAGACGCGTAGCGTTATTCATTATCGATACTCTGTTTTTTAAATCATGGCAATCCGTATACTAGTGATGGAAATAAATCGATTTTTGTAAAATCTCGCGCGTTTACGTGAAAAGACGTTCTAATGTCTTGACCGCTATTATCATATTTACGTCTTTTGACGTTCTAATGTTCTGAGTGGTTAAGGATATCAGGCTAACTTGTTCGTTTTTGGCCTCACTTACTGCCATGGTGAGAAATATGATTTCTCACCACTTTCTTGTTAGAATGAAAAAACACATCTAAATTTAGGTTTAATATGAAAAAGGCTGCACAGAAATCTCCCTTAAAATGATGCATAATCTTCTCGTTCATAGAAAAACACGTTTGCAAGTTATGCTTTGAAATATAAAGATGAATTATTAATTATTTGAGGCCGTGCATATGCAAATATGAATAAATAATTTTGTAATGCGTGTACAGGCGCAAACAAACAATTCATCTTAACACATTTCTGGCGGGTATTTTTTGCGCTAGCTCTACGCTGTCTTCGGGCGAAAATAAAGGTCCCGCGCGAACAATATCTTCAAAAATAATTAAAATATTTTAATAAAAACTTCTAAGTAGCAACTCAACATACCCAAGCTATAAAAGTACTGAACGAAAATCAAATATTGTTTGAAATGCAACTCAATTAACCTTGTAATATGTTTATTACGATCCGCCTATCGGTATTTGCCCATACCTGCTTTCTTTCAATACGCCCGACGTCTCTCGCTCGCTTGCACATAGGATTTGAATGGGTACAGAACAGAGATAGAGATTCGAATCAGGTTTCACGGTCGTAAAAACCCTCATTCCAGGAATTGAATTATTAAAATAACAAATAATATACTATCCTTTAGTTGAAATACCGATGTAAACGAAAGGCACAAAGATAAATATAAAAAGAAGACTTGGGACCTTTACAAAGAGATTGGTATATAATATTCATATTAAAACATTGAATAATTCTGTTTTTCTGCCATTGAAATGAGGCCGGCGCAAAAGGTAGAACTACTCTTCCCGGCGTTAAGCATCAATCGACCGAACGGGTAGAACTACCTTTCCCGCCCGAAGTTAGTTAATATTTGAAAGCACAACTTGCGAAGTGTTTTTTGCATATATGAAAGAGCAGATTAGATTAGCAGCATCAGCAGAATGCATCCTGCTAGTACATTTAGGGTTAACCTTGACCGGCGCTAGTACAAAGAATAATGCGGTACTCACGGGCATGGTGATCAGAGAGCTGACTCCAGAAGTAAGTTCTCCTCGCATGCTCAGGTACTCGATCAGCTTGATGGCGTGCTCCCTCTCTTCAGAAGCTGCTTCGAAGAATGTCTTGGCGAAACCGGGACGGTTGATCTGAAACAGAAATATCACGCTAAGACCGGCAGATTCTACATATTTCACATTTTGTAGTTTTTAAACAGTAACACTATGGTATACAGTAGTGAATGGTAGGAAAAGTCAGGGATGCTCGAGGAAGACTTGGCACGATCATGAAACAAATACCAAGGATTCCAGGTAATTACAATTCACAACGTATAGAGTAAGTATAATAATAATCACATTACATTCCACAGGTGAGCGTTATTTTAATTAAGGGTAAACGTTGTAATCTACACATCCATAGATGGCTTTAATTTGATTATTTTGTGAAAGTGCACTTTTTGCAAGTTATGCTTTAAATATTAAGACAAATTATTGGATCGCACTCGTGCATATACAAAATGAATAGTATTTATAAGAAAGGCATACTATTGTATTGGTGATTCAATCCTATATTGTATTTGTATGCCTTTCTTGAATCAATAGTTTTGTTTTTATACGAACAAAACTATTGATTCACATTCACATTGCGTACGTACGGGAGCAAACAAATAATTAATTTTAATATTTTAAAATACAACTTGCAAAAAGTGTTTTTTCATAAAACAATTTTTATTTATTTATTTATTTTATTTTTTTATTTAATATTTGAGAAAAAAAAATTTTTTACATAGATAAGTATACAGGATATAAACAAGATATAAAACAATAGAAATTAAAGTAGCCTTTCCTCACCATAAAGAGACAATGCTCTTGTGTTTGGTGAGGGAATTCTAGTTCAATTATGTACATGTTAGTATTAAGGTAAATAAATTATTAAGAAACAACACAAGATTTAAACAATATTACTTCTAGATGTAAGTAGTAAACGTATTTTGGACTTATAATAGTTTAAGGTAATTTTTTAATTTAAGGTGAAATTCCTGAATAGTTTCGATATTTTTTAAATTTAATGGAAGGTTATTAAAATAAATTATGCCTAGATAAAGATAGGTATTTTGAATGAGTTTAGTGTTAAATTTTGGGATTTTAATAGTTTTCTGGTATCTTGCTGATGTATTGAATTGCAAGTTATGAGTATTTGACTGTATTTCTTTGGAAATTTGAAGTATTGAATATTTTTGATACATTTTGTCTACTGTAGGTACTTTAAAAATTGTAAAAATAATTTCGGTAGAAAATTTTGACGGTTTTTCCAAAATTACTTTGATTACCAATCTTTGAACTACTTTAAGTGGATTCAAAATTTTATTATATTAATTAAACAGTGTGTTCTGTTTACCCAAGCATACTTATAGGCACATATAAAACATCCTCTTGTTCAGAGTAAGGAAGGATTGACAAGAGTCGATTGGCAATGCTCACCACGTCTCTGGAGAAGTGTGCGGCCATGGCGAGATACTGCATGGAGGCGTGCAGCTCCCTCTGTACCTGGTCGCGCATGCTCTTCACGCACGGATCCTCCATGCTGATCCAAGCCTTCGGCACATCAGCCGGCTTGTCCTGACCTGCGCAACAACATATTATTACTATCTTCTGTTTCTTTTCAAATAACGCACTCAACTAAATAATACAGTTTTGTTGTCGAAATTTAAGGCCTGACTGTACAAATATTAAAAAAAAAAACGAAAAGCTTCCACAGGGTACTTGGACAATAGACAAAGGACAAAGTCAACCCATTTTACACATCTTTAACCTCTCAGACAAAGACTTTTATTTACTTTGTGTTCCTTTGCGAACTGTCAAAACGTGAAAATTTTTGTGATATTTACGAGTTTTGTTAAAAGCTTCATAACTCACGTTTTGGGAAACGTAGCCTCATTCTAAAAAATGTTTTGGAAAGATTATGAAATTCACTATCGTATTGTTTTGTTATACGTAAATATTTGCGTTTCTAAATATACATTTTCTGAAAACGTCAAAAATATGTAAAAATCGCTGACCATTATTTCAAAGCTGTGAAAAATGTACTTTTTTCTGAGTATCATAAAGAAATAACACTTTATATATTGAAGAAATATAATTAAAAACTATTAGTCACCTCAAAATATTAACCGTCCAAACTAAAATATTTTTAATAAATTATTTAGAAACGCAATAAATTATGAACGAACAAGATGACAGATCCAATCGACTTAGATAATGCACCTCTACGTTCCATAGGTATTCTTGAATACAGACGCGTAGCGTTATTCATTATCGATACTCTGTTTTTTAAATCATGGCAATCCGTATACTAGTGATGGAAATAAATCGATTTTTGTAAAATCTCGCGCGTTTACGTGAAAAGACGTTCTAATGTCTTGACCGCTATTATCATATTTACGTCTTTTGACGTTCTAATGTTCTGAGTGGTTAATGTATTTTTTTTAAAAAAGTATTCTGAAAATGTAAAAACAAACCCGTGTAAAAACAAAATAAAAAACAATCTAGAGGTCACGGGTTCAAAACCATTAGTGTTATTTCACAATTTACTCCTTTAAAATAATATATAGTATATTTGCGGCATGTTCCACATTGGAATAATATTCCTATGTATATAAGGATTGTATTAGGACATAGATAACTATGTACCTACTTAAAATACCACAATAAACAATAATATTACTAGACCCCGCAATGTTTCGCTATTGCTAATAATGTCTTTCTTGGGCGTCTCCGATTTCTTCTGTCTAAACACTCCTGTCACTAATAAGAACAAATTTTCGGCGATATTTACTATTTTTGAACATACCTAAACGTGCAGATAGAACTATGTGCAACCAGCTAGGGTACAATAACTCATCGCATAAGATTCTCGATGTTTACTACGCTAACTTGATGTTATAACTTCGTCATTAAAGTATCTACGGAATAAAAATGAGTAAAAGAAATAGTTTTGCATTCAAAAGTAATTTTTTTTTTTTAATTTCATCTGGAACCTCGTCCAACTGAGGTGACGATATATTGATTTTTGAAAATCTGAATTAATCATTACGTAAACACGTACATATAGAGCACATGAATCAAAAAAAATCCTTAGTTGTTCTTTGTGAAAATGCACTTTGGATGCATTGCACAAAGACAAAGAAAAGCAAATGTTTGTTAGGTAATGTCATCAGGATGTGACTAGATATAACATGTAAATATGTATAGAGCCACAGTGCCGAGTGGAAATCATTGATTCTAATTAAATATATTACTCATTATTCATTGGAACTATCGATTCACATATACAGGGTGTCCGGAAACTCGTAGTACAAGCGGGAAACTGGTGAATCTACATCACATTTGGAGTCGATTTTGTAGTATAATTTTTTTTTATTTGAGCTTTCGTTATCGAGTAAATCGAGTTTGAAGTTGATTTTTTTTATTTTTTTTTTAATCAAATTCTTATAAATTATTACTGAAGATCAAAGTACCCAACTAATTAAAACTATTTGAAAGTAAAATAAATGAAGAAACTCGGATTTGAAGCATTATTTTGAAATCACCCTTCATTTAACCCGGTGTAATCATAAAATATTTCTGCTCTGCAGGGTTAAAAACATCTGTTATTCAACCCTAAACACCAGAAAAAACTTTAACCCTAAAATAGCCGAAAAATATTTTTTTTTGGTTTTTTTTTTTTTTTTTTGAAAATGCTCAAATCAAAAAACTTTATGTTTTTTTGGGTTCCCCATGTGGTGTAGATTCTCCAGTTTCCCGCTTGTACTACGAGTTTCCGGACACCGTGTATAATATACAGGGTGTATCGGCACGTACCCGACAAACTTTAACCAGCTATTCCTTAGCATATTTGGAGTAAAAAATCTTATGTGCACTTTGCTGTCCGGTAACGTTTTTTTTTAATAAAAATTTTACTATTCATATTTTCACCACATGTCACCACTGTTTTACCCTTTGACAAAGTTTGAAAACCCATCTGGCAATTATTTTATTCGAATTCCGTTGAATAATGCACGTGTGTACCTATATTGGCGCACGTTTACAGTCACAACGAAATAGCACGGCACCATTCGTCTCATTTTTAACTATTATTATTTAGTGTGTGCGAAAGAGCGAAGACGCTTTTTGACATACTTGCTTATAACAGCTGTTTAACACGAAACGCAATGCCAATGACAGTGATGTAGTGTGGAAATTTTAAATTTTTTTGTTTTTAATTGAAAAAAAAATGCTACCGGACAGCAAAGTGCCCATAACATTTTTTACTCCAAATGTGCTAAGGAATAGCTGGTTAAAGTTTGTCGGGTTAGTGCCGATACACCCTGTATAATACAGGGTGTATCGGCAAGTACCCGACAAACTTTAACCAGCTATTCCTTACAACATTTGGAGTAAAAAATGTTATGGGCACTTTGCTGTCCGGTAACATTTTTTTCCATTAAAAACAAAAAATAAATAAAAAATCCACACTGTCACTGTCATTTGCATTGTTCCTCGTGTTCAACAGCTGTTATTAGCAAGTGTGTCAAAAAGTGTCCTCGCTCTTTCATACACACTAAATAATAATAGTTAAAAATGAGACGAATGGTGCCGTGCCATTTCGTTGTGATTGTAAAAGCGCGCCAACGTAGGTACGTACGTACATTATTCAACGAAACTCGAACAAAATATTGCCAGACGGGTTTTCAAACTTTGACAAAGGATAAAACATTGGTGACATGTGGTGAAAATATGAATAATAATTTTTTTATTAACCCTTCGGACCTTCTAAGACCCAAACCGTCCCAAATGCCGTGCGCGCATTATACTCTCCTAAGACCATATTTGTCCCAGAACGACCGCACATTATTAAAATGCATATATCTCTCTTCCTCTCATCTAAAAATTAATTATTTATTTTATGTCAGAAAGAGAACGAAATAGTGCTTGTTATTGTCTTTGAAAAAATGGAAGCTTGTAGAAGGTTCGATCCGTGCAAATCAACAACGTCTCAAGGGTTAAAAAAAAATGTTACCAGACAGCAAAGTGCCCATAACATTTTTTACTCCAAATGTGCCAAGGAATAGTTGGTTAAAGTTTGTCGGGTACGTGCCTATACACCATGTATATAATATATGTATACAGGATGTATCGTCACGTACCCGACAAATTTTAACCAGCGAATCCTGAGCATATATGGAGTAAAAAATGTTATGGCCACTTTGCTGTACGGTAATGTTTTTTTTTTAAATAAAAAATGTACTATTCATATTTTCACCACATCTCACCACTGTTTTATCCCATCTGGCAATATTTTCCTCGAATTTTGTTGAATAATGTACGTATGTACCTACATTGGCGCGCATTTACAATCACAACGAAATGGCACGGCACCATTCGTCTCGTTCTTAACTATTATTATTTAGTGTATACGAAAGAGCGAAGACGCTTTTCGACGTACTTGCTAATAACAGCTGTTGAACACGAGAAGCAACGCCAATGACAGTTTTTGTTTTTAATTTTTAAAAAAATGTTACCGGACAGCAAAGTGCCCACAACATTTTTTACTCCAAATGTGCTAAGGAATAGCTGGTTAAAGTTTGTCGGGTACGTGCCGATACACCCTGTATACGCACATATGTACATTTCATAAAAGATTCTTGCACATGTCGTCACTGGTCACTGAACCCAGTAACCGACCAACCCATATGTTCTATACATATCAATAATATACCTAACTAGCTGATGATGATGCTCGGAAACTTTTCTCTGCTTTCTATAAATATAATATGCATCTATTATATATATACCATCCTTCCGGAAGAAATTCTCTAACAGATGGTGAAAACCCTATAGAAATCTGTTGCGTAGTTTAGAAGAACTAAGCTAACAGCCACCTTGCTTTATAATATTTATTTCAGACTTGCTGTACAAAAGAATAATTCACAAAGGTAACTAGCAGATAAGATGTCATTATCATTAGATGTACTGCATATCTGTTGTAGACACCTGATATTTTAAAAACACTTCCAATTAAAAAGTTGACATTCAGACCATATCGGAGACAATCGAATAACACATCAGACATTGTATCGCAAGATCAAATCAGATGTAATTAGATTTATCTGACAATCTGAACAAGGCACATAAATTAATCAGCGATCTTTGCATTGGCACGTTCGTCGCATATCTCAATTGCGTATTTACAATCAAAGTTGATGTCAAATTAGCTGTTAATCTGGCAGCTGTCAAGTATTTCTTGCAAATTTATACTAATCATTAATAAACTAACATTTTATGCTATTGTAAACGACACATTGAACCCACGTAAAAAGTGAGGCCTTGATGAAAATAATTTCTCTCTCGAGGCATTTTGTCATCGGAGGGGATGCTGTGTGGAGGGTCTTTTTGAGGAAAGAGTGAACACGGTTCTTGAAGAAACCCGTCTTATATCTTGATTAGAATCCGTTTGTTAGGAGAGGAGAATCTATGAAAAGACCGCCCGTTTCTGGATAGTCAAGGGTTTTTTATTCAGATATTTTGGAGCTCCAGACCAGAGGTGGCTGCCAAACTCAATTGCGGGACGCACTTGCGATTTGTACAAGGTCAGCAGCTGTGTACTAGTTTTAAAATAAAAATAAACTGAGGTTAAAATGAGGTCATATACAATTAGATTGTGTACTGGTATCTCATCTGCAAAGGACGCAGTTAGTTAGTTAGTCTGAAGGATTTCAGCAGTTCTGAGTTGGGAGCGTAATTGGACGTACAAAAGTGGACCTTTCTTTTTCGCTTTATGTGTCACTTAAGGCGATGCACTACGTCGTGTAATATTTTAAATTGAGCCGCTATCAATAACAACCCTTACGTAGATGGCGATAAGGTTTAAATTCCCGCTTAACAACATCCGCCTGTTTTGATTTATGCAAGAAAAAAACATGGCCAAAAAGTGCCTTTTATTTTATTTTGTGGATGTTCAGGCATAAATATTTAATTTTTTTTCGATCATTTTATAAATAACTTATTTTGCCGCATTATACAATAAAATCATAACCGAAAATGGGTTCGTAAGTAGGAGATTTTGAACTTTAAAACAGTTGTCATAGGCCTTTGCATTATTTTTTTCTGAGATTATAAAATGACTTATCTAAAAAATACTCGATTATTTCAAAGGTCAAGATGTATTCTACTCGCAGTATTTAATTAAAGCATCTGAAACATTTCTAGGCGACCAAATTTTCAAACCAAAAACACATGATTTTGCATTACTACGTATGGCATCGCCTTAAATATAATAAATACATCAATAAATAACAAGAATAAAATCTGATCATTTTTTTAACTTTTCTGAACTGTGTTTGATGTGAGGCAGAGCGCGTGCTAAATGGGCTAGATTCAAAAGGTACCAAGTCAGTGGCGACATCGGTTTCTATTCAAATCTACATGGAAGGCATATATAATGTATATTATCTATTTGGTGCCCCAACCTAACTTTCTATACTAATCAAGAGAGACAAAAGAGATAGGTTAAGAGTCCCAATTGTCCAGTGAGATTATGGCATCCCAATAATTGGGGTATGTTGTGGGGAGTAGAAAAGTACTCTGCAATTCAGACCTGCTTGCACCACGGAAGAAATCATCAACGTAAAACAATAATATATATATGTCATCAGATAAACTCATCAAAACTAAATTATGTCAAGTTATAAAATCAATACAGTATTGCATTGATCATATTATATAGCTGTCATCTTTGAAAGATAAGTGGTGATGGATTACCTCTTGACATGTCGCAAGCGATACACATGCAGCGATGAACGTGCGCGATAAGAGATCACCGCGATAGCGTGTTACTTTGATTGTTTGCAAAAATAAGAATATTATTTTATTTGTCACTGGCCTAATTTACCCAGTTATTAATTCACGTGGGATTAACGATTAAATTTGCTATTATTTATAAATGTAATTAATTTTAAATACATTTGAATTCAAATCTGTGAAGCGGAAATTAACCCACTTCCTGACATGCAATCGAGCTGAATTCTAGCAGATAAACTCGTAGTTGGTTACAATGCATTCTATCAGCTTTTGGTGGCAATCACGCACACACAAGCGGACATATGGGCATTTCTCTGAAATCGGATGGAATAAGAAAGATAAACGTCAGTCCTACCGGAGCTGGTATCATCGTGTTACAAACTTCGAATTTCCCAAGTCCGAAGCAATGACATCAAAGTATCTAAGATATATCTACGGGAGAAAGCATGGGGACTACCGGCGATTCTGGATCTGCTCTCTGAACCACGCTACAAGATTCTCCGATCTAGGAGGAGTGCCCTTGCAGTAAAAGCATTTAAAATAACTAACTATTTTATCTCCTGGAGAGTAAGCGGATATCTCATCAAAATGACAGTTCAACACACCTATAAAAAAGTGCTATAAAGTCATGAAAAGTGATGAAATAATAACTAGGCAACTATTATGAGTATGAAATATCATGGAACCCTCCTGGAATACAATAAATTCTTGGTACCAAACAATCCGTTAATTAGTACCGAGTCATCGACATCACAACTTGCTCTATACATTCCGCATTGCAGAACGGATGTTGCTGCACAATGAAAGTGTGATGACGCTAGGGCTCTTCACATTTTCAGTATTAGCCTTGCCATTAGCATCTAAAGCCATTTGAGGACTTAACTCTAAAGCTTATGTTGACTTTAGTATTTCTGCTTTGCAATAAAATACAAATGAATGGAATATTTCTGAATGTATCCGAAAAGTAAAAACTGCTTTTGAAAGGAGATAAAATACGCTATCCAATTGTATTACTAAAAATAAAATTATAAATTTTTGATATATTAAAATTATAAATGCGAATATAAAAATGGCTCACTTTGCGTTTTTTATAACCAAAAATTTATTTAAAAACCGCATTTTATTAGATATTTTATTATTACAAAAGCCACTGTCACACAATGGGCTGAAAATCGCCTTTCATAGACATAGAGACTTGAATTTTCAAGGGTATTTTTTTTGGCTAGAAATGGATTCTGCTGATCATTCAAGCAAAGCTTCTGCAGCTTCTGGAAGCATTTAAGCATTTAAATGAATCATCAACATAAAAAAGTTTTTTTTTTCAACTTTGAGGTTTAAAAAAAAAAAAAGCGCAAGTTGCGCCACAATACGAAGTATGTCAAAAAAATACAAATAAATAGTAGTATATCTGTGTGAAAGGATAGAACGGCCAACCTTATGATTCCAGAGATAGCCTCATTTTTAATGTCAGTGCCATACAAATTTTTCTTAAAAAAATGATTACTCCTTCATTTGTACACGCAATTGCTTCATACGAAATTTTATAGCATAGTAATGATCAGCAGAATCCATTTCTAGCCAAAAAAAAGACCCTTAAAAATTCATGTCTCTATGTCTATGAAAGGCGATTTTCAGCCCACTGTGCGCCACTTCACTTTTTCGTCATTTCATATAAAAATAATGAATAAAAAATAAATCGAAATGCTTTCAGAACCATTGGTTTCATAAAGGTGCACATTTTAATTCTTCTGTGGTTAACATCTACATTTGAATATAAAGCGTGGTGTTTTCTCTTTTTAACACCGTTTAGATCATATTTCCCACCATGAGAGTAAGGGAGATGTAACCATGCGAGTTGTTCCGAAAAGCGAACAAAAATTAGCCTGATAATAGTAATATCTGGATGATCATCGCAAGGGCGCTGACAAATATTTAAGGCGATGCACTACGTCGTGTAATATTTTAAATTGAGCCGCTATCAATAACAACCCTTACGTAGATGGCGATAAGGTTTAAATTCCCGCTTAACACCATTCGCCTGTTTTGATTTATGCAAGAAAAAAGCATGGCCAAAAAGTGCCTTTTATTTTATTTTGTGGATGTTCAGGCATAAATATTTAATTTTTATCCGATAATTTTATAAATAAGTTAATTTGCCACATTATACAATAAAATCATAACCGAAAATGGGTTCGTAAGTAGGAGATTTTGAACTTTAAAGCAGTTTTCATAGGCCTATACATTAGTTTTTTCTGGGCTTATAAAAAGACTTATATAAAAAATACTCGATTATTTCAAAGGTCAAGATGTATTCTACTCGCAGTATTTAATTAAAGCATCTGAAACATTTCTAGGCGACCAAATTTTCAAACCAAAAACACATGATTTTGCATTACTACGTATGGCATCGCCTTAATACATTTCTACAATGAATAAAAAAACCTCTTTTATAAGATTTTGTAAGGAGTCAAAGAGCTTACAGCTCTGCCAAGGGGGTCGTTAAACTTAATTCAACAAGATTATGTTTTCATATTGAAGGTAAATATTATATTCTTCAATCATATTTATCTAAGGTACCAAAAATTACAAGGTAAATAATTGATAAGTTTGACAAAGAAGCTTTTTTTTACAGCACGCTCAGTAAATATTTGGAAATTTCTTGATATATTGATTTAATATTTTATCAATGAGATAACTATTAAAATAAATGAAGATTTGGGCCATGCGTAATACGATAAAAAAATACAAACAAACGACACGATAAAACAGTTTTCATTAATATCCGCTGATATTGTTTTATTTAACTTGGCGGATATTTCAAACAGAGATATTGAAAGTAAGGTAAGTGAAGGTAACTCCATTAATGGAGGACTGAACGCAGAATGAGTTAACGATGAAAGTAAGTAAGTCTAAAGTAATGGTGTTTGAAAGAGAGAGTACGAAAACAGTGTGCAATATAGCTGTGAATGAGGAATACTTGGAGCAGGTGGATGAGTTTGTGTATTTAGGAAGTATGTTCTGATGGGAAGGCTGACAGAGATATTGAAAGAAGGGTAAATGCAGGTAACTCCATTAATGGAGGACTGAACGCAGTTGGCGCTAACAAAAAAATAGTCCAAAGAAGCGAAGCTAGCAGTCCGCAATGGAGTGCTGGTACCTACCCTGATGTACGGAAGTGAGACATGGAATTGGCAGAGAAAGGATGAAAGTAGTCTGAATGCTGTAGAAATGTGATCCCTGAGGCGTATGTGTGGTAAAACCATCCGCAAAGAGTGCAAGGCTGATGTAAGCGTAGTGAGTAAGATCAAGAAAGGGACGCTTAGATGGTTTGGGCATGTAGAGCGAATGAGCGAAGAAAGGAGTGTAAGGAGAATATATGATGCAAATGTGAATGGTAGCAGAAGTGGGGGACATCCGAGAAAGACAGCACAATCAAGTGAATCAGATACTTGAGTCGGGCCATGTCAAAAGTCAGAATAATAGAAGAGTATGTATGAATGTGAATGAGGCAAGGAGTGTGTGGTGTGACCGAGTTGTTTGGCGGTCCGTCCTCTCTGCCTACCCCTGCGGGGAAACGGCGTGATGATTAATTAGTTACTTAGTTTTGTCAAAAAAGTCATCAAATGACAAGTCAGCGTCATTTTGTGTTTGGGAAAGTTGAAAGGTTCCCGCTAAATGCTGAGAAAGCTTTGTGAGTATACGCGATTCATACAAACATATGGATTTGCCCTCCGAGACGAAAAAAAATCTACGCTACGAAAATCTCCAACCTAAGAGGAATAACACCCTTCCAGCATTAATAACTAGAAGTTTTGAGAACAGTAGACCTGGCATCCAAAAAATATGTTTCTAATTTTCTATCTCTAAATGGTATAAAATAAATTCTGTCTGTTTGTCCGCTTGGTTCTTGTAAACTACGCAACGGATTTTGAGAAGGTTTTCACTATCATTTAGAGAATTTCATCTGGAAGGTTTATATATATAATAAATGCGTAGTATATTTATAAAAAGTAGAGAAAAGTCGATGTTTTGTAATCAATCGTAAAAAAAAATATTTTCGGGCGCTTACATTGCTAACGCTGGCTAAACCTTATGAGATACATCAAAATAATGTACTACGGAATTGTATACCTTAAAAAGGCCTACAGGAAAGTCTGCGATGGTATATTTCTATCTCCTAAGGATAACCCCAGAAACGCCGCGTACGTGTCAGCAAGTTACTAAATAAATCAAAACCAAATATCCTCACAAATCTACCTAAATTAAAACCACTTTTTTTTTTCAATAAGGAATTATGCAATTTGTACAAAAAATGTCACTAGCTCGTCTTTTTTCAAACTTTCACCAGGAGGTAGATTGTAGGTATTGAAAATATTCAATTAAACACAACATTTTCATGATTTCAATTTCACATGTCAGATTGGAAGTGCTGGTTCGGCATAGCATTACAAGAGGCATGGTTCTGCTAAATGAAATCTCTAGTTCTAAGCATTTTAGGCAAGAACTGTAACGGTACCAGTTCAATATTTTCGTACAACTTAAAGAGTGGAATCAATTGAACAGGAGCCGTGAGCTCGGAGCGTACGAGCAATGAGAATATCGTCCGATACGGCACCTGGCATATGCGTAAGAATGATCGAACGGATCTTAATACAGCTACGCCGCCTAGTACCTCGAGAAAAATAAGATGCTAGGTGGTTAGTAGGTGAACATACAGATGTCAGACTATCAGACGAAGTTCACGTCTCTGAGAGTGTAATAAAAATGAAGAATTGGATTATATTAAGGGTGATATTTTTCTAAAATTCCTCCTGATAAAAAAGAGTAACAATTGAGCCATGGTACGGAGTCGTACGAATGTGGCGCATCAAAAAGAGCTAGCTCAATTGTGCGGCTCGTTCGTGAACGACTCATCACTAATTCATAGCCATCATTAACTCGTCAACAAAGAACAACATCACACAGAAACAGCTAAAAATAAATGAAAATATTGGCAAATTACCAAATTTCTAAAACCTTTGTACTAACTCCTTTTTTGGAAGGGGAAGGAGATGGGTAGAGGAATGTGGGGACGTACCTGGCGTATAACGTGGCTAAAGCCATTTCAAGGATTGTTTCGACTCTAAATGGTGGTCTTAACACCAGAGCAATACAAAAAATATAATCTACCCTCTGGAAAATGTGGCAAATATACTTTTGATAATTTTAATTAAGGGTAAGCAGAGGAAACGGACGGACGCATGACTCTGTCTCGGCACACTCCTCGATTAATTCACATTCATACATCTGGTGATATACTCTTCTACAGACAATCTATCAGAAGTGATAGATTGATATAAATAAACAATAATAATGAGTTGACCTTTGACTCCGTGGGGGAATATTCTACATGACATGAAAGCCAACGGTTAAAGTAATCGGGGACACCCAAGAAAGACTCCAATCGGGAGATGTCAAGACTCAGAATAATAACAAAAGAGTATATAGTAATGTATGAATGAAGCAAGGACTGTGTCAAGTTTGTTGTGGCGTTTCATCATTTCTACCTACTTCTTCAGAAATAGCGTAATGGTCAGCCAGACAGTTTATAACTAACATGTCAGCTTGTCGAAACGTACACAAAGCAGTCTTCAGTTTGCCCTGATGTTAGACAACCTTAGATAAGATAATTTGAACTCACATGTCAGCTTGGCAGTAGCTCCTCCGATAGCAACGACGATCAAAAAGCACAAAACAGCCTTCATTTTGATGTTGATATTATTTTTAGTAATCTGCGTAGTGTTAATTCAGCCTTGTCTGCTTGTCTAAACGGTACGAACAACAAAGTACGAATGTTTTTGGGTTGACTAAAGATTGCCTTTATTCTCACTGGAATAGAAGGCGACTTCTGACAATGGCAGATGACTGAGCTCGGTTATAAGATAAGTTATAATTGCGAATCAAATTGTTATTATTATTTTCTTGTGCACACCGCTCATGCGACGAAAGATACACGTAAAGATAACTCGTGCGATACGAAACTGTTGTAGTTGTGTGTTGTGATTGTGAGGAATTACAAATGGCCTCTGTCAAAGTATGCCCAAAAATGTGTGTTTTCCCTAGGATAAGGGGAAATTTTCCCACAAATTCCCACAATATTCAAAGAACCGCTAATGATGCCAACAAATTTTAAACTGTGACACAAATTAATATCATAAATAAAACCCTAATTAAATTATTATGATAATAGTACTTAGGCTGAAGTATTTGAAAAGACAGAAAACATTATAGGCATTTTTTTACTAAGCTACACTAGTTAGAGGAATACGAAAGAATAAAAAAAACGCAATGAAATGATTTTTGTTAAACTAACGAAAATAAATATAATAATAAAAGATTCAATAATACATGTTACCTCGAAGAAATCATTAAATTTTTAATAAGCAAAAGATTAGTAAGCAAAATAGCAGTATAAATACTCTGTCAAAAGAGAAATAATTTATTACTTACTATGCCATATTTGTAAAAATTTATACAATTAAATCCTATTTTTACGTTTCTGTTGTTTTCTTCTGCCGTAAGAACTAAATAATTTTACTTATTTTTCAGACATCAGCTTTCCAATACTTTTTTCCCCAGAAGTGAGGAAATTTCCCCAGACATCACATCATTTTCCTTCGATTGGACTTCTAGACTTGTCATTCGGTGATAAGCGTGAAGTATGCTGTAAATAACGTGCAATACTTTAGAGGTGTCGTCGAAAATGATTCACCATTTCCGTCCATTATTATCTACAAAGTATCACCAAATAAGTATTTAAATGTATTTATAACACATATTTAATAATTTTAAAGAACTCAATAGCCCAATTAACACTTTTATATTAATGCTATTAAAAATATTGTACATTGTGCACAATACGACACCTTTGTAAAAATACCGCCCACACACGCGAAGATAGTTGTAAGTGGGTCATAAAAATGATAAAAAGGTGTCGTCCTAAATAACAATAATTGTTAATTACAAAACGTTAACATAACTCTTACAAATAAAATGCAAAATAATTTAAACTATTTTTCCGATGAATAATCATTGATTTTTATTTAAATTTAATGTAGCCTTATGTATAAAATAATTGTTTATAATTTTTCTGCGCAATGATGCACGTCTAATAATGAACCTTGACATCAGCTGATCAAGGTTCGACGTAGTTTACGAGGAATTTTCCCTCAGTGTTTGACAGTATGTGTGCATTGTGTTGACAAATTTCATTCCGTCGTGTTAATATTGTTATCTCTAGTACGAGAGGCCTGACATTGTTTGTGATTGATCGATTATACACTCTTCTGGCGTGTTATCGCGGTCATCCATTCCGTGACTAGATCCATTCGGATACAAAACATAAAACGCCAGACTCTAACCGCCAAACTGACTAATACCTTCTACTCCAGTGCGAGTAAAGGTTAGTGCCAGAGATCTCCATTGTTCAATCGTTCTACGACTCTTCTCGACACAAGTTCTACTATTAATTCTACGCTGATTTCCCTCTTTCATACCAGACAATACCAATAACAAGGTAATCATTCATTATTATTACTAATTTTAATTCGATTTTTCGTTTATTTGAACCAAATACCTAATTCTGTTCAAGCTCCGCGAGTTGTACATTGATTTGTTTAGTTTTTCGAATAATATCTACAATCAATATTTATAGCAAATGGTAACATTATATTTAATAATTAAGTAAACTTGTCGAATTCCGCTGCATGCAGACTCTTTAAAAATACAACACTTGATTTCATCTTAAATATCTAATTGCGACAACTATTTAAGTCGGGAGTTTAAGTAAACATGCATAAAATAGGTTTTTAGGGGGTTATTTTAATAATTTGTGCGTATTAGGTTAGGAACTTCAAACTAATTTGATTTGATGGAACTTAAATGCATATTTTACCATCTCCCACTACATAAATATTTATTTCTTGTAGTAATTAAGTTGAAACCAAGTGCTATTTATAATTTGCGTACTAAACATGCAACGAGGTTCGACAACTTTATCCATTGCTTTATTGTATCGATCTAGTAAAAGACCACAATTCAGTTGCTTCAAATGTCTTTAGCCATGTTTAGAAACGAGATCTGAATAGCCAGGTAGTTCCCAACGTTCCACTTTTCGCGTATCATCATAAATAATCATAATCCTTTGTTAATTTATTGTGCACTTTTAAATACTATACGTCAATTTGTCATCTGTCATTACTAATATAACAAGTAACATCTGAATTCAATCATTATCTGATATATATGTACCTCTTAGATATTCTCTTCTGATAGTTCCATGACAATTTAACACACCTTTAAAAATTAATGTAAAGTCATTGAAAGCGATGGAAAAAAAACTAACATAAACTAGCGATGGTTCATGAGCGATTGAACTAGCTCTTTTTGATGCGCCGTATTTGTACGACTCCGGTTTTATTAAATAGTCACCTAGTATCTTATTTATCTCGTGTTACGAGGCGGCGTACTTGTAACAAGAGTTGTACGATCATTTATACGCTGGGAGCCGTTTCGGGGCAGTCATATTGTCTTATTGTAGCCGCTCTTAATAAAATTAGTCACAACCCATCGCGCATATGGATACGCAAGCATCCGATACTCATGTAATGTACACACATCGCAAACAACTTCCGTCTGTAAAGTGACTGCTGTACTCGCGTGACGTTGAATTCTCAAAACTGGTACTCGAACAAAATACTTGATAAAGTCATATTTGTTGATCGATTTGTAACAAAATATCTGAGACAAGTTATTTAATTACTAACTTTTACCCGCAGCTTTGCTCGCCTGGTATTTGGCCGAAATTTCCAACAGGAACGATGTTTTTCCGGGGTGAAAAGTAGCCTATGTCACTTCCCAGTCTCCGACTATCCTGATGCAAAAAATCGCACGGTGAAAGAATTTTATGATTTGTACTTCAGTAGGTGTCTAAAATAAACTAGCATATATAAACCTTCCGGAAGAAATTCTCTAAATGATAGTGCCGTACGTAGACGATTTGCAATTTAATCTCTCAAACATTCCCTTATTTTATGCATTTTACAAGCCGTTGGAAATACCACAGCCGAGCTATTAAACCCAGGACTCTCGTATTGTTTGATCTCTCCCGACCGCACAATATATATTCCAGAGATGTGCTTTATTTCAAATAAATCCATTTCAAATGGAAATGCAAAATGGGTATTTTCCATTTTGCATTTTAAATGCTTTTCTAAAAACCATTTTGCATTTTAAATGCTTTTCTCAATGCATTTTCCATTTTAAATGCTTTTTTGCAACATTCTTCCTACTATCTCCACTCATCTTTTTTTCATAAGCCCCAAATATCAGTCGGTCCTCAACCTCGCTATGAGAGATAATTTACATTTGTCAAGTTGCTCCCTGGTAGGAGCCCTGGCAATTGAGTGATACCATTACAAAAAATACTGATTCAAATACTGAACATGGGCCCATGAAGATGTAATATTAAATGTTAGATAGCAGTTTCTATGTTTTTACGATGGCAACATTAGTCCCGCGCAAATTTTTTGTGGTTTCATAATCTGTAGTCGTGGTGTTTTTGGATTCACCATCATGTAATATGTTTGTTCTACATTGATGTCCATTATTAAATGACAAAATTGTTTTAAAATTCTATAATTATTTTGATTGTTTGACCTGAGAAACCATTTTGCATTTTCAATGCATTTTGAAAATAGGTATTTTGCATTTTGCATTTGAAATGCTTTTTTAAAAACCATTTTGCATTTTGCATTTTCAAATGGAAAAGTTTTGACCCATTTCCATTTTGCATTTCAAATGGTTTTGGGTACCCATTTTGCACATCTCTGATAAATTCTCCCTTTTCATTTTGAGTCTATCTTAAAAAAATGCTTGTTCCTTGATATCTGTTGTGCCGAACGTGCCACAAGTATGAAAGAACTAAACTTATTAAAACTCTCAGATAGAAGACTTGTTTCAGATAGAAATTGTATAAAAGACAGCCCTGATTTATTAAGTCTAATTACCTTCCATATACCTACAAGAACTAGTCGATCCAAAATTCTTTTTAATTGCAACAAAAATCTCAAGACTGAGTCATTTAAATACTCGCTTATACCTAGATTGCATGCAGTTGGCAATGTTTTCTCAGAAGTAGGAATATGGTTATTAGAAAGCTATAAATAATCAAAGTCAGGAATGATAATATTCTTCTGCATGACTTCCTATATCATATTTTACTACATCTAAACTAGTTACTTCAGATATCTTATAGTGTTAGCTATCATATGTATTATTTTATTAAAAGTTATTATTTCTTATCCATAAGTATCATTGAATCGCAGACAGCCCTAAATTGATGCCTAGTTCAGCTATTACAAGTACAATTAATTTAGTGGGTAACAATAAACTCACTACTGACTATTATCATAGACACCTTATGACTTATGACAGGTCTTAAACAAGCCTAGTATAAATTAGTTCAACTGTTCTTACACTGGTAAATATTTCTTTTGAATTATGCATTGTCTTACTGCACTTATATTAATAACTGCATCACTTGCAATAGTTTCTTTGTGTACGCATTAATTGTTATTATTATCCTGTTTACCACTGTACGCATGTAATTCGATTATCACTGTATTGTAAAAGCCATTTTATGGCGTTTGAATAAATAAATAAATATACCCCATATTATTTTTAATTTTTTTTTTTAATATTAACTCCACACAGGAGGCCCTGAAGAAAATAATTTCCCTCAGGGCCTATTTCATCTTTGGGGATGCTGTGTGGAGGGTCTTTTTGTGGAGAGGAAGGAGTGAACATGGGTCTTGAAGAGTCCCATGTTGTAGGAGGGAGGAAACACAGAGGCCGGCAGTTCGTTCCACAGCCGAGCTGTTGAACTTAAGAACGAATCGTAGAAGCGACCCGTTCTCATGTGACAAATGTCAACCGTGTACAAATGTTGGGCGCGCGTTTGGCGTGTATCCCGACTACGCACCGGTGCCGAAGGGATCAATGGCGCTAGTTCCTCAGAGCATCTTCCATTGTAATACCGGTAGAACAAGGACAGCATACCTACCTGACGCCTGTGCTCTAAAGATTGCAGTCCGTTTGTTAAGATTGGGGAATCTATCAAACGGACCGCCCGTTTCTGCACAGAGTCAAGGGTTTTTTTCAGGTATTTAGGGGCTCCGGACCAGAGATGGCTGCCAAATTCGACAGTAGGGCGCACTTGCGATTTGTACAGGGTCAGCAGTTGTGTACTATTAAAGTATCTGCGGGCCCTGTACAGTACGCCCAGCTTCTGAGAGGCCAACTTTACTCTGGCTTCGATGGAGCCCCCGTACCTGAGCTGGTCACTTATAGTTACACCAAGGATATCAATTGATTTAATTGTAATGCTGGTGCAATATACAAGTATCTATTTCGGTGTTTATATGTCGGCCGTCCGTTTGATAGCTTCCCCGATTTTAACATCTCGAAAAACTGGCGAATATCTTAGATCCTAAATCTTGAAGTTTTAAATTTTGTACATTCAAATGTTGACGAGGACTGATTTAAATGATACACGATAATTTAGTTTATTTTTCTGTGTCTTGCGCATAAATGCGCACTGAAATGTTGTTTCTTTTCGCAATTAGCTTCGAAATATCAATTTTTTTTAAGAGTAGGAATTGAATCCAGAGCCGACCGACGCAGCTATCATGGCTATACAAACAAACACACTTTCGCATTTTTATTATTAGTTTGAGTTGACACTTATAAAAAGTAAAAATTATACAGTTTTCTTTTTATATACATATAACCGAACTGGATTTTAAGTCCATAGATTGTATGAGAAACCTCTGTATTTCATTAGTCAGAAGTCAATTGGAGTATAATTCACCTATTTAGTCCCCTTTATATAAAGTTCACTTCAATAATATAGAAAGAGTTCAGCAAAAATTTCTTTATTTATTGACTCCATTTATAGAATTAAGCATAATCTATACCAACACTTTGTCGAATCCTACAAATTAGAGTAGCGTTGGTAAATTAGTTTTAATGTTTTGTCTTATATGTAGTGTTGTTGTAATTTCTTTTTTACTTTATGTTACTCTTAGTTTTCTTTTTTATTATTTCTTAATATTTTCTCATTATACTTGTAATAACAATTCTACAATTGTGTACTTTACAATGGATGACATCTATTTACTGTCAGTATATCCTGTATAATACAGATATTCTCCTTTGTACACTGCATCATGTATCACTTCTATGTAAAAGCCTTTTTAGGCGTATATGTATATAGAAATAAATAAAATGAAAATTCAACACACCATTAAAAAGTGATATAGAGTCATTAAAAGGGATGAAACAAAAACTAGGTTTAATAGTTACCTATGTAACCTATTTCATCACTTTTCATGACTTTATATCACTTCTTGTAGGTGTGTTAAATTGTCATTTTGATGACATTACCCGGTCACCGAAACCAACGAATCGGACAAACTTCACAAGTTTTTTAATTATTATTTTTATATGAAACGATAAAAAATGTAAGGTGACGATAACGATTGTCTAACAAAATTAGTATGTTTTTATTATATTTTTTCACTATCAGTAATTTTAGTTGCAAAAATGAAACTTGCGAGATTTTAACAAAAAAATTGTTTTCAAAATGTTTGAATTTACAAGTAAAAAATAAAATCTAGACAAGCGATTAAATAGGCCATATTTTTGTTATTATTTATTAATTTTAATAGTAAATGTCAACATACCATTTTGAACTGCTTCAAGGTACAAGTTTCTCGTTTCGCACTCTTCTTTTTTGTCCAATTTACATTCGTTTGAACACAAAACTTCTCTGGTCAAAAGCAAAAATAAAGTGACAACGTTAAACAATCTGACGAACGTGGGTGACATGTTGTTTAGTACGTAAAATGGTATGGAAAATTGGTTTTTGTAACTAAACCGACACCTTGTACGGAACAGCTGTATCAATATTATTGACTTATTTAAAGCAAATTCTTGTTTTATATACTAAGTAAGGTTTTTAGATTAGACGTTATCAGTTTGGAATATCATTAAATATTCTTTGTAATTGTTTATTACTGCACAAGAATCCCAACCGTCTGTCGCCTGTGAAAGGGAATAATTGCAGCATCTAAGCCCGCTGCCCACGGGTAGGCATGAAATCAACATCGCGCTAGTACAGCAAAAGTGCGGTCAATGGAAGTAGAATGGAACCTGGCGTTCTCGGTATCGCATTCTTACTTTTTTTTTAATATTAACTCCACACAGGAGGCCCTGAAGAAAATAATTTCCCTCAGGGCCTATGTCATCTTTGGGGATGTCTTGTGGTGTGATGTCGATGTGGAGAGTCTTTTTGTGGAGAGGAAGGAGTGAAAATGGGTCTTGAAGAGTCCCATGTTGTAGGAGGGAGGAAACACAGAGGCCGGCAGTTCGTTCCACAGCCGAGCTGTTGAACTTAAGAACGAATCGTAGAAGCGACCCGTTCTCATGTGACAAATGTCAACCGTGTACAAATGTTGGGCGCGCGTTTGGCGTGTATCCCGACTACGCACCGGTGCCGAAGGGATCAATGACGCTAGTTCCTCAGAGCATCTTCCATTGTAATACCGATAGAACAAGGACAGCATACCTACCTGACGCCTGTGCTCTAAAGATTGCAGTCCGTTTGTTAAGAAGTGGGAATCTATCAAACGGACCGCCCGAGTCAAGGGTTTTTTTCAGGTATTTAGGGGCTCCGGACCAGAGATGGCTGCCAAATTCGACAGTAGGGCGCACTTGCGATTTGTACAGGGTCAGCAGTTGTGTACTATTAAAGTATCTGCGGGCCCTGTACAGTACGCCCAGCTTCTTAAGTTGGTTGAAAGTAGTAGAGCTGGGAAAGTAAGCTGTTTCTGAATTCTGAATGGTGTTCTTGCACCAGGGCGATACTGAGAGTATCTGGATTTGAACTTGCCACCTCCAGCTTGCTAGTTGAGAGCCTTACAATAAGTTTATTTTAGATTTACAAGGTGATTTGACCCCTCAATCTCCAGACTCGTACAGGAGTAGAAGTGAGTCATCAAATTAATGAAGTTATATCAATCATTTTCAGCTTTAATTAGCTTATTTATTCGTGGAAATTGTTAAAACGTTGTCAACAAGTGCATTGTTAAATACACTTTGAATGTTATCTCCTATAATAAATAAGGTTGGATTAAGATTGTAAAGTTTATGTACAAATTAGCATCACATTTTATATTAGTCCTTTTTTCACGGAAAAGCCTCTTTATTAGGCTTATTTTATTCGGCGAAATGTTTACAATTATTCTTGATCTTTTACTGCAGATGTGCAGAACCTTTGGCAAAGTTGCGGATTCCGCCTTGATTTAAACATAGTCACTACTGGAAGCCACTATTCACATCGGTGGAGATGTAGACACACAAAATTGGTTTTTAGGTTGTTAGTTTGGGTTATTTTAATAATTTATGCGCATTTCCTTACCTTCGAACTTCACTTTGATTGAGAAATAATGTACTTTTAACCCCTCAAACTTCTGGCATATTCCGTCAGAAGGAAATAAACATATCATTTTTTAATAAAACAAAAAAGTATTTTATTAAATATGTCAAACCACAAAGTGATTGCTTTCTACAATAATATCATTTTTTTATTATATATTTTTTTTAATGCAAAAATGGTAAGTTTTTCCAATTGTCATTTCATCTTTAAATCTCTATGATCTCTAAATAGTATAAAATAAAGTCGCTATCCCTGTCTGTCTGTTTGTGCGCTTAGTTCTTCTAAACTACGCAACGGATTTTTACAGGGTTTTTGATATACCTGGCTATTCAGATCTTCTTCTTCAATTGCGCTACAGCCCATTTCGAGCCTTGGCCTCCTTTAACATGAGCCTCCACTGCCCTCTGTCCTCGGCCGTCGTCTTCCAATCTGCAACATGGAGTAGTCCTCTGGCATCTTTCCTGACATCGTCCTCCCATCTCAGCCTAGGTCTGCCCGCCTTTCGTTTGCCTCCCGGGTGTCCTGTTAGAACCTTCTTTGGTACACGTGTGCTTGGCATTCGGTGCACATGTCCGGCCCATCTTAGTCTTTGGAGCCGTAAATGAGTAGAGAGTCTGGGAGCTTGGTAGATGTCATATAGCTCCTTATTGTGGCGGATTCTCCATGCCTCTCCCTCTCGCACCGCTCCTAAGATTCTTCCAAGTACCTTTCTTTCGAAGGTGTCCAGCCGTTCCGCAGACTTTGCTGTCAGTGTTCCCGCCTCACATCCATAGGCCAAGACTGTTCTAATAATTGTTTTATACAGGGTTATTTTGGTTTTTTCTATGGACGTTTCGGGATTTGAACACTGGCAGCAACGCGAAGTAAGTGTTGTTAGCGGCTGTGATGCGCTTTCTTACTTCTACTGGGTCTTCGTTGTCCTGCGTTATGATGGAGCCCAGGTAGGCAAACTCTTCGACCACTTCAAAGTTATAGGAGTTTTTAAAATTCACTTTATCTTTTATTCTGCGGTGTGGGGTTCTGGTCTGCATCATGATTTTAGTTTTGTTCTCATTGATTTGCGCGCCCACCTCTCTTGCTGCAGTCTCCAAAGGGTCAAACACCTCTCTTACAGCCTGTAAGGATCTTCCGACAATGTTAAGGTCGTCTGCATATCCAACTATTTGATTGCTTTTGTAGCAAATGTTTGAGTCGGTAGCAATCATTGTCTTCCTCACGACGTGCTCCAGAACAATATTGAAAAGAGTGGGAGCTAAGCCATCACCTTGTTTCAGCCCCTGGGATACGTTAAAATCCTCCGTTGTTTCACCTCCTATCCTTACTTCGACATCGTGAACCAACCATCGTTGCTTTTACAAGCTTGACTATTTTGGGCGGTATACCAAAATTTAGGAGTATTTCATATATTTTCTCCCTATCTATACTGTCATATGCCTGTTTGAAGTCAACAAATAGTTGATATATGTCCATATCGAATTCCCAGCATTTTGTCAGGATTTGTCGAGTAGTAAAGAGTTGATCAGTGGTGGATCTCCCCCTCCTAAAACCTGCCTGATACTCTCCCAGCAAGTTCTCTGAATGACGTTCTAGTCTTTCTTTCAAAATTGTTGTGAAGATTTTATACGCTGTACAAAGTAGCGATATATTCCTCTGTGATTTTCACATTTCTATTTGTCTCACTTTTTATGTATGGGGCATATTATACTAGTTTGCCACTCTTCTGGTACTCTTTCGGCGGTCCATATTTTTACAATAAGATTGTGTAGCAGGTTTTTCAGATGTTCGTTTCCATATTTATAGAGCTCTGCCGGGATATTGTCTCCTCCCGGTGTTTTGGGCAGCCCTTACTTCTGCCACCGATGGCGCTCTAGTCTATCTAGTCTAGGCTAATCAGATATAGTCACCAAACAGCACTAAAGCCATTTCAAGCAATATTTGTATATCTGAGAGTATCTTCCATGGCAGATATATTTTATTTAGCAATTTGGGCCTAAGGTTTTGTATCCCTGCATATATAATATTTATCACTGTCATATTTAAGCCAATGTTATATTTAAGCCACGATAACTCTATGAAAATTTGCATTGTATTTTTTATTTCGTTCTTACGAACAATTTGGCGTTAGTTTCTAGTGTTTTTCTGTTTTTCAACATATATTGTGTGGAAGTCATTTTGACACTTTTCAATATGGTTTACACAACTCGGTAAGTTTTGAGATCAACAACAATCTCATTGTATTTTTTAGAGTCCTAACTGTAACCAACTGTTTGTAGCCAGTGAGACTATGGCATCCCCAATCAGTGTATGTTGTTAGGAAGCTGGGTATTACCTGGATCTGGTCACAAAGCCATTTCATGCAACGTTGCAACTCTGAATGATGGCGATACCAAGGCCTTTGTATAATATATTGTCGTATTAATACACTCTCGTTACATCTCCCCCAGGATGAAGCTGTTGGTCGTGTTTGCCGCCACTCTGGCCGTGTCTGCCGCTAATTTCTGCTACAATGACGTGACGAGCGCTTGCGGCCCCACCGGAAGCGCTGCCGACTTGGCCAACTGCAACGCGCTGTACTCGGCCTTCCACCACGTCTCGTCCGACCTGCACGCGTACGCCAACGAGCACGTGGAGCACTCGTACGAGTACCTGCTGATGGCCACGCACTTTGGAAACTACCAGAAGAACCGCGACGGGTTCGCCAAGTTGTTCCGCAAGCTGAGCGACGACACCTGGGCCAAGTCCATCGACCTCATCAAGTTCATCACCAAGAGAGGTCAGTATATCAATGCATAATAATAACATTTCATTTTTAACTGATCTAAACCTCAGTTCCAAAAAAGTTTTTATTTAATTTTTCGGTTTGTTAATTTGTTTTTAATAAATTAATTGTCTTCTTATATTTCTGAGAGGTGACCTAATGGGCCGTCCGTCTGCCGCTAGTAGTAGCGGAGATTATTCATAACAATGTATGTTGACGTGTTGCAGGCGGACGAATGAACTTCAACGCGCGCAGCAAGAAGTCCACCACCCCGCTGGACTCGACCTACGAGCTGTTTGAGCTGGGATCCATGGCCAAGGCGCTGGACAAGCAGAAGGTGCTGGCCGAGGAGGCGCACAGGATCCACGGAGAAGTCACCAAGAGGAGCCCCGACTACCACGATCCCCAGGTAACCAACCCCTAGAGCAGTGTAATGTGTGCCCAAAGGATGATGCTTTGCAAACCCGACAGAATGATTGAAATGAATTTCAGTTTCTCTCTTACAATATCAGTTCCTGATGTAACATCAACACCCAGACAAGACTAACCTACGCACTTTATTACCCAAGTACCTCACAGTCAAAACAGAACAAAATTGGAAGAACAAAGTTTGACGCTAAACCCTTTTGGAAAACAGAACAAAAAACTGTTATATTTTTTACCGTAATTTTTTAAATTTTTATTTAGTCAAGTCAGTTGTCGTACGGAATGTCTCGTATGAAATGGCTCACGCCTTGCCCATTACTGTCCTAAAGCCTCTGATATTTTGCAATGTATTTCTCTCAAATTTCTTAAGGCCATGCCAAGTAATGCAAAATCATGTGTTTTTGGTTTGAAAATTTGGTCGCCTAGAAATGTTTCAGATGCTTTAATTAAATACTGCGAGTAGAATACGGCTTGGCCTTTGAAATAATCGAGTATTTTTTAGATAAGTCATTTTATAAGCCCAGAAAAAAATAATGTATAAGGCCTATGAAAACTGCTTTAAAGTTCAAAATCTCCTACTTACGAATCCATTTTCGGTTATGATTTTATTTTATAACGTGGCAAATTAAGTTATTTATAAAATGATCGAAAATTTTTTTAATATTTTATGCCTGAACATCCACAAAATAAAATAAAAGGCACTTTTTGGCCATGTTTTTTTATTGCATAAATCAAAACAGGCGGATGGTGTTAAGCGGGAATTTAAACCTTATCGCTATCTACGTAAGGGTTGTTATTGATAGCGGCTCAATTTAAAATATTACACGACGTAGTGCATCGCCTTAAGTGCCAAAATTACCAATTCGATATGAAAAATTGTATCCGTTGAGTGCGGACGTTTCTAATTAATTGGTAATCTGAAACAATAATTTCTGTTTGTGAGATTTTCACCCTCGGCGCGCAACAACGGTATTGGGCCGCGTGAGCTCGGCGTTTCAAAGATTAAGCAACCTGCCAACTGCGGGAAATATTTTCGCATCTCATTCGATCCTAGATTAATTTGATGTTTTCGAACATATTTCAAAATAAAATACTGTTTTTGAAAGCAGACGAAATAGCCTTTCGGATTTTAGTATTACAAATTGACAACTTTTATAATTATAGCTTTATTTATTGTTGTCTAAGTGGTAATAGCTACAGTTTACACAATAAAAACCATTGGTTAAATTTATCGATTTGATGTTGACTAGGGATTAGTGAAGAGTGGGGGGAGGAGGTATAACGGACGGTAATGGGAACATATCTAATATGGGGCTGTAAGATCGTGTTTTATGTTTATTAATAAAAGGTTATTAACTAGCTGGCTCAGGCAGTCTGCGCAGATAGAGAAACAATCCCAAAGGAATTAATCTTACGTTTGTATTTCTGCCGCAGGTCGGCCACTACCTGGAGGAGGAGTTCATGAATGAGCAAGCTGAATCCATCCGCACTCTGGCGGGTCACACCAACGACCTCAAGAGACTCATCAAGGACCAGTCCGCCGATAGTTCTCTGGCGCTATTCCTCTTCGACGAGCACCTCTCCAAGCTGGGATAAACCCGACTCCTCAATCAACTTCGTCTACTCCTATATAATTATACATTTGTTATTAATATTATTTCTTTCTAGCGTACAGCGCAATATTTTTGTAGAAGATGAAATTTAGAGTATATCGTGTTTTCAGGAAACTTATGTAAATTTTCTTTTCACAATAAAAAAAATTAATAAAATATTTTAAACGTCAGTTTTGTGTTTCTTTATTGAGGGTACACTCAAAAAAATTCATAATCATTCATTTCAATCTTTGAGGATGCTGTGTGGAGGGTATTTTTAAGGAGAGGAAGTTCTGGAAAGGAAAAAGGTATGATGAGGGGTGGGTGGGAATCTAGGGATCAGTGTTTCCAAGAGAGACCAGTTGGAAGTGCTGAACGCACCTCGCTCGATGAACCCGGGCACCCCTGCTAAATCACCAAACCTAGCAAACCACTTGGCGTTGTAGCAGTTCAATTTTGCCCTGCCACTAATTTTCTAACAACTGACAAGACCTCTCAGTTATCTATGAGAGCTCCAGACAGAATTTCGAGAGCGGCGAGTTCAGTACCAATCGGGCAGCCAGCTGGGGTCGACGCGACTTGAGAGAAGATACGAGCGAGCACTCCAGTCGACAGACTTCCAGGCAAGCGATGACGCAATCAGCTAGTAAAATTTATTCACTGGTCATCGTTTTGCACCGCTTCTAATTTTAACAACGCTTTAAGTGTTGTTTGGCACCCCTTCACTCGTTAACAGGTTAGATATTTTATGTCAACACAATGCCAAACTCAATCTTTTGCTACCAATTTAAATTCCGTCCGTGCGCTCAGTACTTCGTATTGACGCTCACCCCTTGAGATGTAAACTAATATTGTTGTTAAGTAGAGATCTCTTGCTCTTTACGATGTTGGAATAAATGTAATATTGAAATTCTTTTCTCTTTTATTTTACAATCGTAGCAAACCCAATATTGGTTCCTTTTTAGCTGTGACAATGGCGACCCAACGTTGTTTTAGTCGTTACAATGGCGGCCCAAACGTGGCTTATTAGAATTATTATTTCTGATTGTTACAGCGTGACCTATAGCATAGGTGTTGGTTATCCAATAAATGGTTCCCGGGGCGGCGGTTCCCAAAGCCACCTCCCAAATTGAAAATAGTTAATTGAATTTAATTTTTTTTTAAATTTGTTTTTATTGTTTATTGCATATATTTACACAGATAGTACATATACATGTTACTGATATTATGTTTATAAAATTAGAATTGGGAAGTGCGTAAGTGTTAACAATCCAGATAAAATTGTTCCCAACATGCGTATCACTTGTTAGAGATTCTAAACAGCTTACCGATTCTAAAATTGTTTCGTGCGTAATTGTAAAAATCTACCTACAGTCTTGAAGAGACCCGTGTTGCAGGAGGGAGGAATTTATTTTATTTAGGAAATTATATATTTAGCATAAACAGCAATTATTTACAATATTAGACCAATAATGTTCCATTAATTCTAGTTGTTGATTCAATATTTGCAACTATACAATATATTTATAAATGACAAAGAAATATAAAGAATAAACATTATAAGGAATTACAAAATGTTATAAAAACCTCACACGGTGCCCGTCTTCAGTCAGTCGTCGGTCTTTACGCAGCTCACTTACACTTTCCCTGGCTTCACAGGCCGCCTGCGCCCGATTACGTCACAATTTTGAAGGTGGGTTTTTTAAGGATATTTTTATGTGCAGTTGTTCATTATACTCAATTATGCTTGTTCTGTATGAAATTTATCAGTATCTTGAGAAATAAGTGCTGTATTGGATCCTGGCCTTTCAGGCAGGGTGCGCCCGATTGAATTATAATTTCAGTTTTTCTCTTTTCTGGCATTTTATATACATATGTTTCTGCCAAAATGGCTAGAAAATAATATGATCTCTCTCATCGCAATGATGTTGATGATATGGTGAAGTTTCTTCTCGATGATGATGCTTCTGAAGATCCAGCTTTGGTTGAAGATTTAGGCGATGAGAGCGATATCGGACAACTAGCTCGGCGAAGTCTGAATACAAGTGGAATGCCGATTCAGTTGAAAATTCGCTTGAAAAGGTTTTTGCCTCAACAACACCTCCCAAAAGGCGAAAGTGTGGAATATGCGTGTTTGAATTAGGATTTAGCAGGATGACGAATTACGAATGTTTAGGTTATCATCAACCGATCTGTTTGTTTACTCCACGTAAACGCGCTGTGCCATACTTGTTTTTCGGCTGCTGATTTGGGAACCTCATCTTCCTTATCTGACTACGGCTGTAGTCAATAGAGACTACCACCTACCTTACCTTTAAATTTTTATTACTTTAAAACTTTTATTACTTTTATGGGACTAGGTTTAACCAATTATTTTGAACAGTGTTTTCGAAAAATAGTTTATTTTGATTATTTTAGTTTACGCTGAAATTGCTTAAAAAATAATATACCTTTTATGGTAAGAATCATAATGATTATTCTTTTGATATTTAGCAAAAAATATTGATATTACATTTATTAACTAGCTGTACCCCTTCATGCGTTGCTATTTCTCAGTCTGTCTGTGCAGATAGAGAAATAATAGCGCATATTGATTTTATGTCCAATAGATTAGGCGCAGTTTAAAAAAAAGCATTTTTTTACCTGTTGCACTTGACATCTATATAACATAGGTATATAAAAATACACGCGTATTTCGAATGCAATAAAATGAACATTTTTATTTATATTTAGAAAAGATTACGAAGAAGTCGGGGACGCCCGACGAAGACATGGCACGATCAAGTGAATCAGATACTCGAGTCAGGCCATGTAAAGAGTCAGAATAATAGAATACGATTTTGCCTGGGCCTTATGAAGAGTTTTTATGTAACTATACGACGTTGTCTTGGCATTACGAAGAGATTTTATGTAACTATACGATGTTGCCCGGGCCTTATGAAGAGTTTTTATTTAACTATATGATGTTGCCCGGGCCATATGAAGAGTTGTTATTTAACTATACGATGTTGCCTGGGTCTTACAAAGAGTTTTTATTAGAGATGTGCCGATTATGAGTTTCGCCGACTAGCCGACTAGCCGATTAGTCGGTTGTAATAAGACCGACTAGTCGGCTAAGCCGATTACGGTTTCGGGGATAGTTCTAGGTACCCTGAAATGTCGCGCATGGCCAAAGTGTACCTCTGCTGTCCCGCAACTTCTGTTTACAGTGAGAAGCTGTTCTCAGAGGCCGGAAACATATATGAAACAAAAAGAAATCGATTGCTACCAGAAAGGGCAGAAGCTTTAGTCTTCTTACATCATAATTTACCCTTAATTAAAAAATATAAGTAAGTTATAAAAAATATAAGGAGATTATGATATTTTTGGTTGTCACAATTGTGACTTTGATTTGATTAGATTATGAAGGTATGGTTATAAGAAATATGTTTTTTTCATTTTTTTTTTGTTTTTATCAAACAGTTCATGTTTAGAATTTTTGGATATATATATATATATAATATATACATATATTACTGTGCATCTTGTACATACAATCTTGATTTAATACATATAACTGAGTTTGTTAATTTAAAAAATCTACTTTTTATTTTAATAATAAGAAATACTTATAAATGTTCATTGAAGATAAGAAGATATTATGTTGATTTTTATGTTAATTAGGATAGGTACTAATTTTGTTCAATAAATGTCATAATTATGTTTTCTTTACAAGCAAGTAATTTTAAAAACTGATTACCAAAGGAAAGATTGCTTTACATTTTTTAATGTATAAGACTGATTATAAAAAGAAAATATATATAATCAAGGTTTTTATTTCATGTAGTTCCCCCGCATTCATATTATTGAGAAATACATACAACGTAAGAAGCCGGATAGTCGGCGCTCTTTGCCGATTAGTCGCCGACTAATCGCCGACTACAATAGTGGCCGGATAGTCGGCTTTACCGACTAGTCGGAACATCTCTAGTTTTTATGTTACTATACGATGTTGCCCGGGCCTTATAAAGAGTTTTTATTTAACTATATGATGTTGCCCGGGCCTTAAGGAGAGTTTTTAAGTTACTATACGATGTTGCTCGTTCCTTATGAAGAGTTTTTAATTAACTATACGATGTTGCCCGGGCCTTAAGAAGAGTTTTTATATTACTATACGATGTTGCCCGGGCCTTATGAAGAGTTTTTAATTAACTATACGATGTTGCCTGGGTTTTACAAAGAGTTTTTATGTTACTATACGATGTTGCCCGGGCCTTATGAAGAGTTTTTAATTAACTATACGATGTTGCCTGGGTTTTACAAAGAGTTTTTATGTTACTATACGATGTTGCTCGTTCCTTATGAAGAGTTTTTATTTAACTATACAATGTTGCCCGGGCCTTATGAAAAGTTTTTATTTAACTACACGACGTTGCCCGGGCCTTACAAAGAGTTTTTATTTAACTATACGATGTTGCCCGGGCCATATGAAGAGTTTTTATGTAATTATACGACGTTGCCTGGGTCTTACAAAGAGTTTTTATGTTACTATACGATGTTGCCCGGGCCTTATGAAGAGTTTTTATTTAACTATACAATGTTGCCAGGGCCTTACAAAGAGTTTTTTGAAATCAGATTAGGCAGTAATAATATAGTAAAATTAAATAATCAAGTGTGCAAAATTTCATCAAATATCAAAATTCTGCTTTAAGAGATGGGATGGGGGTTGGTTTTTCTAAATCTGATGCAGACAGGGACCTTCCTCTAGTTTTGAAGGTCAAGTGTACAAAATTTCACCAATCTCGGAATAAAACCGTAGATTTGTTTAACCACTGGAGTGATTGGTTATATATGTACATTATATACATTCCTCAAAATATCAATGTGGGAACATATGAACTGATTACTGCGGCTTGAAGCCATAATATAATCAATACAGTGAAACAAACTCATAGCGAGCACTAATTCGCAAAACAGATGATGAGATAAATGCTCCCTTAACGAGCGAAATTTCACATAACGAGTGACGAAGAAATGGCAAGTTACAACTTCACGTCACTCACTTGTGAACCTGTGAACTTGTGAACTTCCGCGCCAGCACTTCAGTCTCTGGTTAGCACTCGTTTCTCTAGCACATTAAAGTAACACATTTTTCCAAAATTGTAAAAAAAATTGTGCAATGTTTAATAACCCTTTATTTATTTAATTTTTACAAAATATAACATTATAGCTTACATATTTTTATACACTCTCCCACAAAAGATGATGCTTGTGGTTAGGAGAGGACAACTTATCAATAACTTAAGAATTTAACATACCGGGTGTATCGGCACTAACCCGACAAACTTTAACCAGCTATTCCTTAGCACATTTGGAGTAAAAAATGTTATGGGCACTTTTCTGTCCGGTAGCATTTTTTTTTCAATTAAAAACAAAAAATTTTAAAATTTCCACACTACATCACTGTCATTGGCATTGCGTTTCGTGTTCAACAGCTGTTATAAGCAAGTATGTCAAAAAGCGTCTTCGCTCTTTCGCACACACTAAATAATAATAGTTAAAAATGAGACGAATTGTGTCGTGCCATTTCGTTGTGATTGTAGAAGTGCGCCAATATAGGTACACACGTGCATTATTCAACGGAATTCGAATAAAATATTTGCCAGATGGGTTTTCAAACTTTGACAAAGGATAAAACAGTGGTGACATGTGGTGAAAATATGTTTAATTAATTTTTTATTAAAAAAAAACGTTACCGGACAGCAAAGTGCACATAAGATTTTTTACTCCAAATGTGCTAAGGAATAGCTGGTTAAAGTTTGTCGGGTACGTGCCGATACACCCTGTATAAGAGATTTAGACTTATAATATTTTTTAAGATTATAAAGGTAATTAAAACAATAAATATATATAGGATGTACATAAAACATTAGGAATAACAAAACAGTCAAGAATATATCTAAGAGAATGTTAAAATTATATGGTGGTACTACAAAAATATGATTTCATTTTTTTTTTATATTTGTAATTTTTTTTTCTGTTCGCATATCAGCGGGTAATTGATTAAATAATTTTATTCCTTTATATACATAGTGATTCTGTACTGTTGTTGTTCGTACAGTTAGTTCACTAAAAGTATTCCTTATGCTAATATTTATCAGTGGGGTATTATTTTCATTAAAGATATCATTGTGTAGCTGAAGTAATGCAATTTTGTCGTAAAGTGGGGGAACAGCGATTTCTTGGAATAGGTACATTTATTGTTGGGTAGTAATACGGTTTTTTTAGGATAATTTTTTTGAATTGTTTCGAGTGGGAGAACTAATGATTTATATGCACCTCCCAAGCTATGATTCCATATTGTAGTACAGAGTGCGCAAGTGCAAAGTAAATTTCTTTTAATATTTTTAATGAGATAGTATTTCTAAGTCTGAAGAATATATATATTAGTTTCCTCATTCTGTTAACTGTGGAGTTTATTTGATTTTACTGTCGATAATTATCCCGAGACATTTTATTTGTTCTTTACTACTAATATGTATACAATTTGAGTTACAGGGTGTGATTTTAAGTAGACAATTTCTGTTGTGAATTTTAATGTTTACATTTATATTTGTAATATTCTCTGTTAGGCTCAGAATTAAAAAAAAGAGATTGTCCAACATTTAAAGACAGTAAGTTTTTGTCAAATCATTGTTTAATGATATTTATTGCATTATTTGCCGATATTTCGGCCGCTTTCCAAGAGTTTTCTTCAATCGTTAATACTGTAGCGTCCGCATAAGATATAATCTTTCCGATGATTGGGAGTTCAAAAAGTTCATTTACATATAATATGAATAGTATTGGGCCCAACACAGTTCCTTGTGGGATTCCAAAATTAATATATCTGATGGTGAGCGTGGGTGATCTAGCGAACACATTCAATCGGTCTACTTCAACGAATTGCACTATCTTCAAGAACAAGGATAAAATTAAGCAGATAGATGCAACACCACTCTGTTAATTCAGCAGGTTATTTCTAATTTAAGGAAACTCTAAACCAAAACACTCTTCGAGCGTTGTTTTGAGGTGACTGAAGGGATATGTCTCAATCTCAGAGTTTTGGAAAGGTCACTTTCACTTCTTTTTGGTTACTTGCCTCAAGATGATTGACAAGACGTAGGAAAGGGTTACCAAGAGGACCCTCACTTCTACTTGGAAGAAGCTTTGGCCAATGAGCGTCGTCCATTGTGATTTTGAGAGGTTTGAAACAATACCCGCGGAGTCTAAAGTCAACAAGATTGTGTCTTTGACCAATACCATGGTACTGGAGGTGGATAACAACCATATTGATGAGCTTGTGGAAGAGCACAGTCAAGAGCTGAACACCAGAACTTATGGAGTTGTATTGTGCACAGCAATAAGTTATGGAGTTTGTTAGTGGATGAGGAGGTAGTAGCAAAGCAACAATCTTCTGGCGCGATAAGAGAAATGAGAAACTGTTGCATTGTACATTGAGAAGCACCTAATAAGGAGGTGGCTATGCGTTCAATGATAATGCTGTGTCACATTTTCACGAAATTTTAAAGCATCGGCAAAAACAAATGTCTCTAGACAGCTTTCTAGTAAAAAATAACAAATTATTTTTCATTAATTCATAAATAAATATTTTTTATTGTTTTTTGCAAATCGAATTCGCATTCAAATATGTAATTTTCTTTAAATATTTTTTGGCATGGGACGCATTATAGTATTTTAAATTGATAGACGTAACAAGAAAGATTCTAGAACGAATTAATCTCGTTATGAGGTTTCACTGAATGATAATTATATAAGATCTTCTTCTTCAATAAAAGAACAGTTTTATATAATAGTTTACCTAACAAATCTGTAAGTAGATAAACAAAGGGTTTAACCCTTTCAGGCCTGAATTAAACTGACAGTATTAGAACACATTTGTTGTTTGATAAAAATCAGTAAAGTTATTTGAAAATTTTTGGTGTGAGTGCATTTTTTTTCAGTAGTTAGAAGTTTTTGCTGTTTTGATTTGAAAGAACAGGTGTTTCACATAAAATGGCAAATTGTACACTGTATACAAAAAATATAACATTTTATTAAATTTTCAAAAATTGCATAATAATTAAATGTGAAAAAATTCATTCACAACATTTTAACAAAATCAGGAGAAAAAATTCAATTTATCACAAAAATATTTTAGCAATGTGAATAACTGCGTCTAACCTCAACGCAGTGCTAAAAGGCATATTTTAGCAATGTGAATAACTGCGTCTAACCTCAACGCAGTGCTAAAAGGCATATTTTAGCAATGTGAATAACTGCGTCTAACCTCAACGCAGTGCTAAAAGGCATATTTTAGCAATGTGAATAACTGCGTCTAACCTCAACGCAGTGATAAAAGGGTCGCGAATTGTAGAAAGGAATCAAGAAGTAAAATTGCACAAAAGATTACATTTATTTAATACACGCGACAATATTGTCAGAAGTCAAACACAGGAAGGAAGTTTGATAACACATCTCTAGCGGACGGGATCTCCGCCGCAATAGTTTGTGGGGGCGACGGGACGTTTCGGTGTTGCCAGATGGTAGACCTTGCCAAAAACTAAAAATTAAAGACGCAAGCAGATCCTACAACATAAAAATGGCTACCGCCTGAACTAAAATAGCTAAATCCAATAAAAAAATAGCGGGCAAAGCCAGTTATATCCGAAATTGGATAATGAAAATAGCCAATTTTTATTTTCTCTCTGATATCTATGTATTTTCAAGAATACACACGGTCTGAAAGGGTTAAACAAAATAACGACAATACAGAAGAAATGTGATTCGTGATACAAAAATCTGGCTAATTGGGCTTATTCCCGATACAAAACATCAAAAAATTTAAATGAGATGGCGATAACTATGTCAGGCAAGTATAATAGAGATAAGACAAGTGCTAAGAACAAAAATACATTAAGGCGATGCAATGCGTAGTAGTGCAAAATCATGTGTTTTTGATTTGAAAATTTGGTCACCTAGAAATGTTTCAGATGCTTTAATTAAATACTGCGAGTAGAATACATCTTGGCCTCTGAAACAATCGAGTATTTTTTAGATAAGTCTTTTTATAAGCCCAGAAAAAAATAATGTATAAGGCCTCTGAAAACTGCTTTTAAGTTAAAAATCTCCTACTTACGAACCCATTTTCGGTTATGGTTTTATTGTATAATGTGGCAAATTAAGTTATTTATAAAATGATAGAAAAACATTTAAATATTTGTGCCTGAATATCCACAAAATAAAATAAAAGGCAGTTTTTGGCCATGTTTTTTTCTTGCATAAATCAAAACAGGTGGATGGTGTTAAGCGGGAATTTAAGCCTTATCGCCATCTACGTAAGGTGTGTTATTGATAGCGGCTCGATTCAAAATATTACACGACGCAGTGCATCGCCTTAAGGCAATGGGGACATTGGTTTCCATTCAAATCTAAATGGAAGGCATTTTTAGTGTGAATTATCTATTCAATGGGCTTAACCATTCGATTGATAGAGATATCCGGAAGTTCGATTTTGGATTCGGCCAGATGTTTCCAAAATTCATATCTACAAATATTACAGACTGTTTTCGTATACTGGACATGTCTATAGTCACTGCAATATTGAATATTACTGTTTTTTAATGTTGTCCACGGTATACTGGACATGTCTACAGTCACTGCAATATTGAATATTACTGTTTTTTAATGTTGTCCACGGTATACTGGACATGTCTTTAGTCACTGCAATAGTCCACGGTATACTGGACATGTCTATAGTCACTGCTATATTGAATATTACTGTTTTTAAATGTTGTCCACGGTATACTGGACATGTCTATAGTCACTGCAATATTGAATATTACTGTTTTTTAATGTTGTCCACGGTATACTGGACATGTCTATAGTCACTGCAATATTGAATATTACTGTTTTTTAATGTTGTCCACGGTATACTGGACATGTCTATAGTCACTGCTATATTGAATATTACTGTTTTTAAATGTTGTCCACGGTATACTGGATATGTCTACAGTCACTGCTATATTGTGTTAATTAATTACTTCAACTAACACTATTAAAAGACATGGAATAACATTTAATTTGTAAATACACGCAAATTATGTATTTTTTCGACTATTATAAACATTACAGTTTTTTCTCGTCTGAAAATTTTATGCATCATAGAGAAAATGCAAGACCGACTAGAGTAGAGATCTGGGCGCATCTAATTAGTCTGTTTATTTATATGCAGTAAAACAACACACAAATCAGTAACAGCGAGTATCAACAAGAATCGCCGACAATTGCAAGCTGTTGTTGCTCTATTATGACACGGCACTCACTTAATCACTTGACACCTCAAAATCCGTCAGGCGTTCAGGTCCCTAACTCTAGTCGGCCTTGAGGTAGTATTCGACGCAACTTTTGATTACGAAAACGCCGCCCGGACCTATCATTTACTCCGTTCATGTATACATTATATGTATATTTTTTTAATATTTATCTTAGTCATACATGAGCAATGTATGAATTAAGAATATACTGGAAACATAAGAGTGTTTCTTACTTTTACTCCACATTTAATTTTAATTTTGTAAGACAATAACAAGTCTAGATATATTGTAACATCATTACGTCACATGGTAACGCTCTCTGAGGTAGCGCAACATGGCATAATACCCCAAAAATAAATACGATAATGTAAACAGATGTTCAATTTTTAGAAAACATTTTATAATGGCATGCAAAACATTATCTAGAATATTCAATGAGACGAACAACGGTGACATCTTTTGGTGTTCGATAGAAACATAACTTTTTGATCACCGACACTAAAATTTGGCCGTGTTCCAGCTGATTTTATTTTCGCAATAATTTACTCGTTTACTCTATCATAAGCAGTCGACGGCTACCCATATTTAGGTCTCGTTCGAGAAAATGGATAAATATATTTTTTTAAATATACATATACAGGGTTTTCCAATAAGAGGTGTTATTTTGAATAGCCCGCTATTTCGGTAGATGTTACTTTTGAAGCTGTCATTTTTTGGCATTTGACAAGTAGAAACTACGCCATTAATAAAAATGGAACGATACACGCTTCAACAACGCATTGAATTTATTAAAATACACTTAAGTGAATCAAATGCAAATCATCTTGAGTGATGAGGCCCATTTCCACCTCGGTGGCTTCGTCAACAAGCAAAATTGTCGCATCTGGGGCTCGGAAAACCCAAGAATTATTGTTGAAAAGCCTCTCTATCCTCAAAGTGTGACTGTTTGGTGCGGTTTATGGTCCGGCCGAGTCATTGGACCTTACTTTTTCGAAAATGAGGCTGGAGCAACAGTTACGGTGAATGGATTGCGCTATCGAGAGATGATTAATGATATTTTATGGCCGGAATTGTATGCTATTGATCCGGACAACGTTTATTTTCAACAAGACGCCAACTATTAAAAGGAAACTATACTAAACCTAAATCTGTAGATTGGGGAATAACTTCATAAAACATCATCAAATGGCTCCAAACTGAATTAACCTCATTTGAGTTAGTTGTATTACAAAGTAGGCTTTAATTTCAGACAGTTATTTTATAGCTAGGGTGTGGTGACTACAATGTAAAAAAGATTCATTCATAAACAGGGTTTTCCAATAAGAGGTGTTATTTTGATATTCAATCGTAAAAGATCAATGGTTTCGTTGCTTGTGTGGCAAGTAGTTTTATAGTTTTTTTTTTTTCTACTTGCCACACAAGCAACGAAACCATTGATCTTTTACGATTGAATATCAAAATAACACCTCTTATTGGAAAACCCTTTTTATAAATTGTTGGAATATGGCAATATAAATGCAATTATCTTAGGTTGGCTGTTAGGTATCTGTAAACATTTTTTTGTTGGCAATACTGTTTAACCTTGTTCTATTGTCTATTACTGAGAAGAGACCTCTCAATGTGTACATTTGTAAGAAGAAGAATAAAGTTATTACTGCATAAAACTGAACCCTTTTATTGAAATAATCTTTTTTACACTGTAGTCACCACACCTTAGCTATAAAATAACTATCTGAAATTAAAGCCTACTTTGTAATACAACTAATTCAAATGAGGTTAATTCAGTTTGGGGCCATTTGATGATGTTTTATGAAGTTATTCCTCATCATTGATCCTCTGACCACTGCCTGATTACCACCTCTGTCCCATCCTCCATGAACCGTCAACCCGACAAACATGTAAAGAGGAAGGTATGGCACTACAGGGCAGCAAAATGGGACGGCATGCGGTCTTTCTTCGGCGCCTTTCCTTGGAGTACTGTATGCTTTAGCTCCGAGGACCCATCAATTTGTGCACGCGAGGTAGGAGAAGTAATCACATCAGCAATGGATTGCTACATTCCCTTCTCCGTCAAATCCTCTGGAGCGGGCACAAAACCGTGGTTTGACCATCGCTGTGCTGAAGCTGTCAGACTCAAAAATACGGCTTTTAATGCACTCCGGAAGATTAGCTCCATGAATAACCTTTCGGAATACCGAAAACGGGCAAGGGATTGTAAGAGAGTTCTAAATAGAGCTAAGAGCGATCACGACCAGAGAATTGCGAAAAAGCTGGCTGACTGCCCCACCGGTAGCCGTGCTTTCTGGGCACTCGCTAGCTCGATCGGAAGAAATTTCTGCAGAACCACTTTCCCACCTCTGACCAAGCCTGATGGTCGGCTGGCTAACTCGGCCCGCGAGAAAGCTGAATTATTAGGCAAAATTTTCGCGGAAAACTCAACTCTTCAAGATAACGGAGAGACTCCCCCTTCCATTCCGCACTGCGGTTTTCAAATGGAGGAACCGAAGATCCGGAACAGAGAGGTTCTCCGAGTCTTGAACGAGCTGAAAGTCGACAAAGCCAGTGGGCCGGACGGAATACCTGCCTTGGTCCTCAAGAGGTGTTCTGCAGAAATGACTCCAGTGCTCGCGAAATTATTTAGGCTCTCTCTCAAAGGTGGAAAGGTGCCAGATCTTTGGAAAAAGGCAATCGTCCACCCAATCCCAAAAAAGGGGGACCGTTCCGACCCTTCTAACTACCGCCCCATAGCCATCACTTCCATACTCTCGAAGGTATTAGAAAGGGTGGTTAACAACAAATTGCTCACATATCTCGAGAATAACAATATCCTAAGCGATCGGCAATATGGATTTCGTCGAAACCGATCGTGTGGCGATCTACTCGGATATGCAACGCATATTTGGGGGCGGTACATGGAACGTTTTGGTGAAACCCAAACCGTTGGGTTGGATATCTCCAAAGCCTTTGACAGAGTCTGGCACCGGGCGCTTATCGGGAAGTTACCATCGTATGGGATCCACCCAACCCTGCATAGTTGGATTGCGGACTTTCTGAGGGGAAGAACAATTCAAACCGTGGTTGACGGCTCTTCTTCCTCACCGCACCAAATCAATGCGGGGGTGCCACAAGGATCTGTGCTGTCTCCGACGCTGTTTTTATTGCACATCAACGATCTCGTTGAATGTGCACCAATTCACTGCTACGCTGATGACAGCAACCTTCACGAGGGTTATCTTTTTGACAGGCCCCCTTCCACCTATGAAGTCCGAACAGCTCGGGAAGTTTTGAAGCAAAAAATTGACCACCACCTAGAGATGGTTCGTGCCTGGGGTAAGGCCAACTTGGTCAGTTTCAACGTCTCAAAAACCCAAGCGTGTCTGATTTCGGCAAAGAGGGAGATCAATGACTGTCTGGTGCAATTTGATGGGAGCACTCTCCCAAACAAAGACTCCATTGAAATGCTTGGAGTTACTATATCAGACCAGCTCAAGTATCGGGGATCCATAGAAGCCCGAGTAAATCAGGCCTCCAAAAAGTTGGGCGTCTTGTACAGGGCTAGGAGATTCTTCAACAGTGACCAGCTGTTGACACTGTACAATAGGGTGGATCGCCATTGTATGGAATTTTTTTTTTTTTATAAATTAGTTTTCGCGGGGTGCGGAATAGATGCTCTAGGTACATACAATTAAGCATACAAAATATCAATTTAAAATTTTGATAGCAAGTACTGCCCCAAAGCAGTTGAATTATTTAAAATCTGGTAAAAAATTGTCCCTTTATAAAACAGTTTTGTGTCAACATTAATACTTTAATTTTTACTTTTACATTTCATAATGAATAAAAATTGCCGCGTCCTATTTAATAATATTAAAAAAATGTGATAATATTTATTTTTCCGCGAAAATTTGACAAATTGCCGAGTCCACTTTCTCGCGCCTCGCTCGCGCACCGCGCATCTTTAGATCAACCGTCCATATCTCGCAGTACAGTTTCAAATTTTACTAACGTTGATCTTCCAACTGACCAACATTACTTTGCTTCATCTACTCCTTCTTCTTATGTTATAAATCCAACAGACAGTGGACTATCTGTTGTATCCAGAACATTGGATCGATACAGTATTTCTGATCAGGCAGGTGCTGCCATCGTCTGCGCTACATTGCAAAATATTGGATTAGTGATTAGTGAACAGATAATCTAACAAACGTGATCGATCGTAATAAGATTCGAAGTGCTCGTGCCAAAACTAGGACCACTCTGACTGCCATCAACCAGCCCCATTTTGATTTGTGCATTTGCATATCGTTTGGCGGCCAAAAGATAAAACATTAATCATGGAGGATGGACGCAGAAAAGTTGTGATAGAAGAACATATCAGTCTTTGAAAGAACCTAGCTCACAATACATTGGCCACATGGGCGTTAAGTTCGGTGATGCTAAAACAATAGCTCACAAATTGTTTGCATATTTTGTGGCAAAATCCATTGATTTAGCGTGCATCGTGGCTATCGGATGTGACGGAACAGCAGTTAATAATGGAACTAAGTCTGGCATTATTCGACTTGTTGAAGGAAAACTCCATCGTCCACTTCAGTGGTTGGTCTGTCAGTTACATGCTAATGAGTTAAGTTTGAGGCACCTTTTCGAATATCTTGATGGAACGACAACAGGTCCTAGAAGCTTTAGCGGCTAACAAGGAAAGTTACTCAAGAACTGTGAACATCTTCCCGTGATAGAATTTCAAGCAATAGAATGCAACTTACCTATGAACCTTACTTATGAAATTACAAAATCCCGTGACGACCTCAGCACAGACCAGCTTTATTTATTGGAAATGTGCCGAGCAATCGCCGAAGGACAATGTAATGAAAACTTAACGAAAAGAAATCCGGGTAAAATCTGTCATTCGCGTTGGTTAACAACAGCCAATACTATTCTCCGACTTTACACATCAACCAAGAATCCAACAGAAATCAGGTGATATTGACTGAATTTGTGCTAAGAGTGTATGCTCCGATGTGGTTTAAAATAAAAACACAGCCTTTAAGACAACCAAGAGCAGACTTCAACCGGCGAGACACCTCCACGAAACCATAAAATTGTCTCGTTACCTTCCAGAGCATTTGAAAAAGGTGGTAGATCCCATAATTCAACGCAAAGGGTATTTTGGCCAATCGAAAATATACTTATTAGTATCTTAAACGACGAACGAAGACAGACATTAGAGAGTTGGCTCTCAGACGGATTCTAAGTATCCAAGAACGTTGGGGTTCTCTCCAATAAGAGTATTTAAGCTACCTACTTTTAATTTCAACGCAGAAGACTATATTGACTTGATCTACTGGGAAAAAACATCAGAAGCACCTCTTACAAAAATGATATCTAGCGAGACAATAATTGATGCCATTGCAGACCACAAAATTATCGAATTCAACATTTTGTGTAGGTTCCGATTGATGCCCTGTCACACGCAAGCCACGGAAAGATGCATCAAAGTGGTAACGGCATCATGTTCTGCTGTTTGCGGCCTTGAAAGACGTGAAGGGTGTATACAAAATAAGCTAGAATCTTGTCGTATAATGCCAGTATTGAATTCGAAGAAGGACTATAAAATACAATAACTTTTATGATTTTTGACTATATTTTTTAACAGTGTTTGTGATTTTTTTGTGTAGCAATGGTACTTTTATTGTTTCTTGATTAGTAGATAATATTATTAGTAAATGAAAAGTTATTTTTTTTATATTTTAACTACTTTTATTGAGCAAAGATTAAACCCTTCTTTTTCTATTTTCTCGCTATTTTTTAAAAATTTGAATCGACTTGGGGCAGTACTTGCACTCGAAATATCTTAATGCTGTCATAATGACTTTTAAAGGTATCCCCATAGAGCATCCATTCCACACCCCGCTGCTAAGAAAAACATAAAAACAAAAAATCGATCCACCCTACTGTACAAGTCTCAAGTCCGCCCAACTATTGAATTTGGGAGCCACCTTTGGGCTGGTGCCCCAAAATACTTGATAAACCTGCTTGAATCTGTGCAAAGGAGAGCGATCCGTCTGATTGACAATCCATTGTTAACAGACCGATTGCCTTCTCTAATGCATAGACGCAATGTAGGCATGCTGTGTCTGTTCTACAGGTATTTCAATGGAGCCTGCTCCAAGGAGCTAGCAGCATTGATTCCTGATGCACTGGTGCACGTGCGCGAAACTCGACGGACACGAACAGAACACCCGTTCACGGTTGACGTTGGCTTCATGAGAACGGGCCGTTTTTACGACTCGTTTTTGTGTAAGTCGGCTCGTATGTGGAACGAGCTACCGGCATCTGTTTTTCCTCCCTCCCTCCTCCCTCCTCTTCAAGGCCCGCATTAACAAATCCCTTCCTAGAGCCCCTACCTTACTCCGCCTCACAACGCCGCCCAACCGGGTGGTGACATAGTTCCCCTGTCCGTGCACTGCACAGGCAGGGACACTCTTGTGAGGTGTCACATAAAAAAAAATTTTTTAAAAAAAGTCTACAGATTTAGGTTTAGTATAGTTTCCTTTTAATCAAATAATCCTTCCACACAAGAGACAAGAAGATAACTAAATTGGAGACTTTTATCACATTGTTTATATTGTTGGGGCTTCCACAAAAGATTGGTATACAATATTCATGTAGAATTATCCGACAGCAATGCTTCTACAGCCATTCTAGTAGGACCTGTGTAAAAGGTAGATCTATCCTTTCCATAGAAAGTGTGTTAGTAATTCAAGCAGAACCGGTGTAAAAGGTACAACTACCCTTTCCATAGAAAGTGTGTTAGTAATTCAAGCAGGACCGGCGTAAAAGGTACAACTGCCCTTCCCGCAGGAAGTGTATTTACGAGGTACAATGTTTTTTGAATGAGCGCGGTCGAATCCAAAATGGAATGTTCGGAAATCTCCATCGACCAAGTCATTTATTTTGTAAATATTTCATCGCTTGAGTGGATAAGAAATTTCCCTAGAGTAGCTACATAAATATTCAGAGAAATATAATTTTTTTATATATGCTTAATTCCTGTCCTCAGGCATGTCCTGTCAGAAGGTCGGAGTTTTTCGCTTTGCAATAAATTCCAAATAAATGGAATATTTCTGAACGTATCGGAAAACTAACAACTGTTTTACAATGGTGATGAATACGCTCTCATATTTTATTATGAGAAATAAAAATATAAATTTAGAAATATAAAAAATTTGAATGCAAACATAAAAAATAAAAATAAAAGTCTCCTTTTCATTTCTTGTATTTTAAATAACTGATAACGAAAAAAATATATAAAACACACTTATTTTATTAGACAAATGTATTGCAAACATTATCATTATCACTTATTTTATTAGACAAATGTATTACAAACATTATCATTATCACTTATTTTATTAGACAAATGTATTACAAACATTATCATTATCACTTACGTTTCGAAAAACATTTCATAAAAAATTCACGAAAAGTTATGTTAACTAACTAACTAACCATCACGCCGTTTCTCCGCAGGGGTAGGCAGAGAGGACGGACCGCCAAACAACTCGGTCACACCACACACTTCTTGCCTCATTCACACTCATACATACTCTTCTATTATTCTGACTCTTGACATGGCCCCGACTCAAGTATCTGATTCACTTGATCGTGCCATGTCTTCCTCGGGCGTCCCCGACTTCTGCTACCATTCACATTTGCATCATATATCCTCCTTACACTCCTTTCTTCGCTCATTCGCTCTACATGCCCAAACCATCTAAGCGTCCCTTTCTTGATCAGGTTGTTATGTTATAACTTATATAAATAAGCGTAAATACTCTGACCGTCTGACAGATTATGGCTAAGGCTAAGGTTTTTTAATGAAATAATTAAAACACCATAATATATGAACGCGTAGATAACAACGTATGTTATGTTTACCCTTAATATTAATGGTGAAATAGTAAAAGTAAGAATTAAGTACAAATAATGAATGTTATTCTACGCCACATCGACAATTTCATCTTCGCTTCCTGACATATCCCGCTCGTCCGCAGACGATCCTTGCGACACCATCTCTTTGTGTTCGCTTCTGACGTGATGCGAAAACGACAAAACATCGTCGAAAGTCTCCGAACAATAAAAACATTTGATAGATCTATCAATTTCACTGTGTAGTTTAGTTTTGTGGGATTCTAAATGGGCCACTAGCTTTCTTCGTTTGCGGAACACGTCGTTACACTGATCGCATTGGTATACTGGCCCGTGGCTTTGTTTGTAGTGCGTACGGTATGCTCGATAATTGTAAAAAGTGTGATTGCAAAAGGAGCAAATGTGCGGAAGTTTTTTAACGTGTCGACTCAGATGTTGTTCAAATTTGATATCGCATTTGAAGTTGCGTTTGCAAAAACCGCATTTGTATATTATCGAATCTCCGCTACTTGCATTCTGGGTAAATGTGTAGACAAGATGTAGAATTAGATGCGCTTGTAAAAAGTAAAACGATGTGAACTTCAGCATGCAATGTTCGCATTGGTTCAAGTTCAAATTGACGCGTTTAGGATTGGTTAACAAGTCCATGTAATAATCTGCTGTGCCAAGCGGTTGTATTTCAATTTCAGTTATTGGGACTTCTTCTACGGAGATAATTCTTTTATCGTCGGCGACGATATGCATACGCACGTGTTCGACCAGGTCTTCTTTTTTCGTAAACTTGATGTTGCACACATGGCACGCGTATTCTTTATACACCTCGTGCTTGCGCTCCTGGTGACCGCGTAGCACGTGCTTTAACGTGAAGCACTGCCCGCACACGTTGCAGTAGAATGGTTTTTCTCCGGAGTGAACTCGGGTGTGTATTTTCAATTGAGACGGGCCGCTGAAGACTCTGAGACATGTGGAACATTCGAATTTCGGGTCACCGTGGTGTGTACAGTGGCGCTTAAGCGCTAGAAGCGACTTGAAGCGCTTTTTGCACATGGGGCAGTGTAGCGGAGAATCGTCTGCTCGCATCGGGTCGTGCATGTTCAACATGTGTCTTCGAAGGGAGGATTTCTCGATAAACCTGCGTAGACAGATATCACATTGATGCCTCTTTTCCAAGTGTATCATGAGATGCCTGCGTAACGTAGGACTATCTTTATAGCATTTCTGGCATATCTTGCAGTGGAAGGGACGTTCGTCCGAATGCACGATGCGGTGTGACCGCAGACCACTGTTAGATCTAAACCACTTTGGACAAAGACTGCAAGAAAACTTCTTCATAAATGTTAAATTTGTGTTATCTTTAGGAATCTTTTTGTCTAATTCTAATTCGGCTTTCTCTATGAAGCGGATATCTTCCGGAGTTTCCTGACTCTCTGAAGTGTCAGTAACGATGTCTGATTCGATCTTGATGTCCACATCTTCAATGTCCATAACGAGGTCATCGAAATGGTCGCTGTCATCTGAGGACACAAGGTCCAGGACTTGGCCCTTGATGTCCGGAGAGTTGACAATGCTTTTTGTCTCCATCTCTGTTTGCTCAAAGATTTATCATTCTTCGAAAATTTCTGTGAAATAATAAAATTATTATAATTTGTTTTTTATGTAACAAAAATTTCCTGGTTATTAATTATTTGACAATACAGTACTCTGTCAGTAATCCGCCATTCAACGACTACTATTTATATATCCGTTATATTTACTAGTTGAAAGAACAAAATCTAGCTTTATAATTCAAGGATGTTTGATGTCCTTTGCGTGCCTAGACTGGAGCACCAAGTACACTTACTCTAGTTATCTTCCGGGTACGGGTACCGCCGCACCGGGAACCATAGGTTAAAGTCATTTACTGTATCTGAATTCCTCCTACTAACATGATTACAGACGGAAAACTTTGCTTATGCAATTAGGTAGGACTTAGCGAGCAGAGGATTACATCCGCGCCGCAGCAGTGGGAAGCCAGCGCATCTGTCTACCTGGCTACTTACTGGTCACTCATTAGTACATGTTAAGGTATTTGAAAGAGAGGTTACAAAAACGCTGTGCAATACAATTGTAAATGTTTTCAAAATAAGCCTGCAAGCCATCGGTTTGCAGGATCTACTCAGGCCGGTCAACAGTGACGTCATCGTTCACCCTTGAACGCTTGATCAATCACCGGGCGTTCTTAGCTGCATTGAAATATTTGGTTCGCGCCTGTTTTTATAGTCATTATAACTTTAATAAATGATTTTTTTAAATTATAAAAACTATGTATTCTTGTGTCTGAAGTGTTTCTACATATGAATAATTAATAATAAGTGATTTTTTGGTGTGAAGAGAATTCCCTATTAAGTTGAAACCAAGTGCTATTTATAATTTTGTTTGCATATTCGGGTAGGTGTATGATAACGTGCAGTGTATCCATATATTTACCAATCTAAGCACAACATAATCCAGTCCAAATAATGCTCCAATTTAATTATTTCTGAATGGTAGCCAGTTATTAGAGCGATACTAAAAGTAATATCCACTTAGCCGGAATACAAATGGAAAACACTTCGAATGAACTAAGTGTATGGTAACGCCAATACACGTACTTTCTGGCCAATTCCAAAAGAATATTCAATTTGACAGATAGGTACTTTGAGGCTAGAAAAGTAGAATTACTTTTCCAATCGTATAATATAATACTCACTGCAATATTTGTCCAGAAAAATTCATTTTTTATCCTCAAATTCCATTCTGTGACCAATTATAATAAATTTACTGAAGACATTATTTTTAATGTCTCTTTGAATACTTTGAAGTTTGACAGATAAAGATAAAGTAGAATTTGTCAGACGAAAATGCTTAGAAATTTTGTTATAAAGATGAGACGATGGTACTTACTTACTAAAATAATTTCTCATCACACACGCTAAAATTGTATCTCACTAACTGTTTAAAGCATCAGATTACATTTAACTGTAAGTATTTTATTACATTTTTAGCAATTATTTTAAATTTTCTACTGTGTGTGTGCTATATAATAACTCGCTGAAGTGATTCCAGATCTCTACAGCTATACGAGTAAATCTTGAAACGCTATTTTTTATAATGACACCAACCTGCCTACTTTCGACAGTCTTTTATTCAACAACTAGCTACTTTCAACAAAGACGTTCAAAAACGTATCAATACCTATTTTATTGAATTTGAAAAAAAAGTATCCCAAACTAACTAATTTCCAACGACTCGACACGTAATTAAAACAAAGGGCTGTTTCTCAACGACCCTTGGCAAAAACATCACTATCAGAAGTACATACATAATATGTGCTTATACACACAACTCCAAGTTTGTGTTTTTGGTAAGCTCTAATTAGCAATATCAATATCTTAATAATTTTATATTGTACACAGGTTCCTATTTTTATAATTTTGTGATAACCTACTTTTACCAGCTCTGTACCGTTTATGTTAAGTATGTTATGTTATGTTTATGTTATGTTATGTTTATGTTATGTTTGGTTTATTTATGTTACATTATGTTATGTTTATGATGATATTGTTAATAAGAAAAATGTTAATTGTATATGGCCAAGATCAACCCTAATGGGTGAAAGCCAAAATAAAGAATAATAAAAAATATATACATATATATTAATATCGAGGATATGGAAAAACAAAAGAGAGCGATATCCTCCGTTAGAGCAGATATGCTGTTAAGTCGTTTTCACTTTTGCAGTACAAACGTCAAAATGATACTATTCAACGCATTCTGCACTTCGTTGTACAAGTCAAAACTGTGGGCAGATTACACTACATCCCAATGACATAAGCTAAAAGTTGCTTACGATAATACTTATCGCCAACTATTCCGCCTACCGAGATACTGCAACGTTACGGAAATGTTCCCGGAGGGACGAGTACAATTGAGTGCACTCTTTTGGAGTACTTCTCCGCCACCGATCCGGGAAGCGATCACCACTGTCAAATAATACAATCATCACATGGTTGCCTTGATGGAGTTCCACCTGATGGCCCTCTGGAGATGGTAGACAGTCAAATATTCTACATAGTATACGGCTGCTGTAATCATTTTATTTTTACATTTAAAAAAAACATTGGTTTTCTATTCACATTTTTAATGTGCCATCTATGTATTGTTATTTTTTCGTTATTTCAAAATATGGAATGTATTGTATTGCACTACCCCTGCATACATTATAGAATAAAATATTCTTATTAATTATTTTATGACACCTTAAATCATTTAGTAACGTGAAGGTGGCATCTTAGCACCCTCATTCACGCATCAATAGCTCAATCATGTGGTGATTGATAAGGATAAGAGAATTGGGACGAAGTAATCAAGGCCATGGTGATTTTCTTTTGAATTAAATAACTTGAAATAGCGCCTCCCTTGCACCTGTGCAACACATTACATACTAAAAATTGCATACTATGATGAACTAGTCTTGCCAGGATATGATTTTTTGAATATTTCCATAGATGTAGGGAAAAAAGATTAATTCGTTGAAAATTAATAATTGTAAATGGCCAGAATGGAAAAAAATATATAAATACATCCTTGTGTTGTCCCAAGTAGTAAAAGTGCAATTTGGGAGCAAATTCGCATTGATAGTATTGCTTGCTTACCACCTGTAAAAACAATTTATTTAAATTTCTTGGCATAAATTGCTATAGAAATTGCATGTAAAATGACCGATTTGTAAGTAAAAAAAATATTTTCACGAGATGAAAAAATGCTGCCAATACGAATTTAACTCGGAGGCAGGGCCGGCCTTGAACTAAACGGAGCCTGGAGCGAGTAAAATGTTAGCGCCCCTTGTCAAAACCAGTAAATTCCCAGGTGGGCGATAACTGTAATCGATAAAATAAAGATGTTTTGTATTTTTTTGTAGCGCCGGTTTTATGAAAAATAATTACAGGGGCGATGTGTTAGGATTGTCAGGAGATCAAGTATTATCAGCACCCTGAGCGGGTTGCTCCAATTGAGCCTGTGTAACAATCCTTTACAACTCCTTCCGCCCTTTTCCAATCAGCCGTTTCCGAAGTTACTCGCCAAGCAAATTTGGGAGGCGGGTTTGGGAATCACCACCCCGGGAACCATTTATTGGATAACTAACATGTCATCGCAAGAGGTTCACTACAACATACCAACCTGGTTTGGTAGCTCCAACTGGTCTATCGACTCATCGCCTTGCGCCACAGTTGAAGGGATAAATTCATATGCCCGTCACTTCTGGACACACTGATCCCTAGATTCCTATTCAACCCTCATACCTTTTACCTTCCCAAAACGTTTCTCCTTCCTTTCATTAAAACAGACTATCCACAAAGCATCCCAAAAGATGACAAAAATAATTTCCCTCAGGGCCTAAATGTCAAAAATAGTTCAGAAGCTCACCGACTGCCTTTAATATTTTTGTGATATTTAAATCCCGCTTTGCCGTAAGTAGCTTTAACTAGAAAAATGTACTGAAGGGTTGTTATAAGCTTTCAATTTTCCTTAGCCTTTCCAACTAGATTCTGTCATACTTACTAATTTCCATAATATGGACCGAAATAAAAAGGCACAAGACTGTTTATATTTTTAAAATAGTGTTAATACGTATGCTAAAACATTAAACATCCACTTAATCGTACGTAAAAATTTTTTTTTTTTGGTAAATTATAAAGTCGGGTTTTCAGTGACAAAATGTTTTCAAAACATCCAACAACAAAAAAAACATTGGCCAAATGTTTTTGTTTTCCATCGGCCAAGGAAAATAAAAACGTAGTATCCTCGTTCTAATGTTTTTTTTAATGTCGGATGTCTTGAAAGCATTTTGCCGCCTTACGTATTTATTTTTCCAATGAGAATGAACTTTCCGATTTGAAACTTTTAACACTTTTTGACATTCGTGGTAATTTTTTCAATTTATTGGTAAAATTTCTTTTTATTCATAACATCCCCGCAAAGTAGTTCTCTGCAATGATAACCAAAAGCAGCGATCTTCCTTACCGACATCGCAGATTCAAAATGGCCGCCCGTCTCCCGATACCGCAGCACTATAGCGTTTTCCGTGATTCGCCGTCGTGCGTGGCCGCTACAAACGTCCAATAAGTGTTGTTTTACGGCGAAATATCCGCCAAACAGTGTTGGTTATGTTAATCTGAAGTGTTTGCGACCATTGTGAGTGTTTTTAAAGAGATGCTAGCAGTGAACCTGCGCCCTTTCTCCAATCTTTCACCTGTCGTAATGGTGATCAGCCAACGGCTGTGCTGCCTCTCCTTTCCTCTCCTGTGATTGTTTCTCTCGTATTTATGTTGTGTGTTCCTCTCAAATGATAAAATAACAAACGGCTTTCAATTCGGAATGGTTTTATCTTGTCGAAACGGTTTTGTTTGTGCGAGGGGAGGACTCCTTGCGGGGCATATTGAAGTGTGAAATGTGACGTTTGGGAAGTTGGTTGGCTGCGGTTAAGTCGCTAATTATTCGCCCACGACTGTGTCTCGGTAGTTTAGTGGTAAACGCACTTGACTTGTCTGGAGGTGGCGGGTTCAACTCCCGCCTCGACGCGAAAATAACAATTATAATGACAGTTTTATTTTTATGTTATTTTTTATGTCTTAGAAAAAACGCAAGGCTGAAAGTAGTCGGAGTTCTTTCCAAATTAAATCCCTAAGCCGTATGTAAAGATGGTTTAGCAAATGTGGAGACCTGAAAGAAATGTCTGGAGTCAGTGAGACTATGACATTCCTATTTGTGGTATATTGTGAGGCTGAAGTGAGTGGGGAGGGGAAAATGATGGTAAGGGTGTCAGATCTGATCACCAAACACCGCTAAAGCTATTTCAAGCGACGTCGCGGTTCTAAATGATGGTCTTTTAACCAAAGAGAGTGTCTTCAACTCTAGAACGAGTCGCAAATACACTATATTTATAAACATATTTATAATATATACATATTTATTTTATGTAAAATAATGAGGTGGGATTCAAACCCGCAACCTATGGATTCGAGTCGAAACCTAATTACTTGACCTAATCTAACCTAACTAAACTAACTATATTATGACTGTACACTGACCTTTCCACTTAAATAATTCTGGCTATTATTGGTATGAAATGAGTTATAAATAAATACTCATTTATTTGATGCGTTTGAGATTTTCTGTTCCATTCGAAAAAAATTATTTTTCTTTAACCCGCCATATCTTTAAAAATCTTAATATATAAAAATTCACCCTGCGTATGTTTGTGCTCGCAAAACTCGAAAACTAGTTGACCGATATCGTTGAAAATTTCAAAGTTTGTTCTTATTAGTGTCGAGAGTGTTTAGACAGTGGTTTGAATGGTAAGAGAAGTCGGGGACGCCCGAGGAATACTTAACGCAATATCTCAGCACCAGAATGAGATACAGAGTGGAATTAAATTCAAAGTAATGTAGTTTTTTTAACAGTAACATTGTGGTATACAGTAGTGAATAGTGGAAGAAGTCGGAGACGCCCGAGAAAGACATCAGCAATAGCAAAGCGTTGTAGGGTCCACTATACATATATTGAATGGAATGATTTTTTTTAATGTAGAAGTCACCACACCCCAACTATAAAAATGAACTGTCTGAAATTAAAACCTACTTTGTAGTCCAACTCCATAAATTGAAGTTAAGAAGTCGGTTTGGGCCATTTGGTGATGTTTTATGTGTTAAAAAATGTGTTTTATTGCATTAAAAGTAATTAGTTTTCACCTTTGCACAAATCATTACATGAAAAATTTGGATTACCTCATCTCTGGGAGCACAAGTTTGAGGATGTTATTACCCGTTCTATATAGTTTTCTTTTGATTAAATATTCTTCCACACAATAGACAAGAAGATAACTAAATAGGAGACTTTAAACATATACATATTTATAGTTGGGACGTTCACAAAAAGATTTGTATGCAATATTCATATACAATTATCGGACAGCAATGTCTTTACAGCCATTCAAGTAAGACCAGCTTAAAAGGTACAACTACCCTTTCCATAGGAAGTCTATTCGTAATTTAAGTAGGGCCGGCGTAAAAGGTACAACCACCCTTCCCATCGGGAGTGTATTTGTAATTCAAGTAGGACTGGCGTAAAAGGAAGAACTACCCTTTCCATAGGAAGTGGGTTAGTAATTCAAGTAGCACTGGTGTAAAAGGCACAACTATCCTTTCCATAGGAAGTGTGTTAGTAATTCAAGTAGAACTGGCGTAAAAGGCACAACTGTCCTTTCAATAGGAAGTGTGTTAGTAATTCAAGTAGAACTGGCGTAAAAGGCACAACTATCCTTTCCATAGGAAGTGTGTTAGTAATTCGAGTAGAACTGGCGTAAAAGGCACAACTGTCCTTTCCATAGGAAGTGTGTTAGTAATTCAAGTAGGACTGGCGTAAAAGGTACAACTACCCTTTCCATAGGAAGTGTGTTAGTAATTCGAGTAGAACTGGCGTAAAAGGCACAACTGTCCTTTCCATAGGAAGTGTGTTAGTAATTCAAGTAGGACTGGCGTAAAAGGTACAACTACCCTTTCCATAGGAAGTGTGTTAGTAATTCAAGTAGAACTGGCGTAAAAGGCACAACTATCCTTTCCATAGGAAGTGTGTTAGTAATTCGAGTAGAACTGGCGTAAAAGGCACAACTGTCCTTTCCATAGGAAGTGTGTTAGTAATTCAAGTAGGACTGGCGTAAAAGGTACAACTACCCTTTCCATAGGAAGTGTGTTAGTAATTCGAGTAGAACTGGCGTAAAAGGCACAACTATCCTTTCCATAGGAAGTATGTTAGTAATTCAATTAGAACTGGCGTAAAAGGCACAACTATCCTTTCCATAGGAAGTGTGTTAGTAATTCAAGTAGAACTGGCGTAAAAGGCACAACTATCCTTTCCATAGGAAGTGTGTCAGTATGGTTTAATTGAAAAAAAAAATGCCTGTCCAGATGTGTTGCATTCTAACTCATTATAACAGCTTTAAGTTAGTAGCTGAGTGACCAAAGCCATGGCTTCTCATTGCGGCTATGCATGTTAAATCCTGCATAACTATAATTAATGAATTCTAATATTGTCAGGCTATTTGTAAACAAGGGAATAAAAAAAATTATCAGTATCAGATTTACTATTGTTTTTAAAACAGTTATATAGTGAACGCTACCTGTTTGTCTGTGCAGATAGAGAAACAATAGCGCATGTTGCTCTTAAGCCCAACAGATGGCGCTGTTTAAAAAAAAAAATCAAGTTTTACCTGTCACAGGTGACATCTATCTAATATAGGTATATAAAAACACACGCGTATTCGAATGCGACGTCGAAAATTCAATGCAATCGATGAAGAACTTTGGTAGATTTGAGATATTTGCACAAATTAACATTTTTATTTGTACAGATATTTATGTTTGCAAATGAGATTATTTTGAAAATATGTCCTTTCATTTTTAATTTATTGTTTATTTTGTTATCACTTTCGTGCTAAAGAAAATTGATAATAATTTTGTTATCATAACATTACATTCTTGTGACTGGTACGTAAGAATTTAATTAGTTAGCGTAAAAGACATCTTGACCTTTGAAATATTATTTTTATAAGCCTATAAAAACTGCTTTAAAGTTCAAAATCTCCTACTTACGAACCCATTTTCGGTTATGGTTTTATTGTATAACTAGCTGTACCCTGTCACGCGTTGCTGTCGCTCAGTCTGTCTGTGCAAATAGAGAATAAATAGCGCGCGTTGCTTTTATGTCACGGGTGACATCCTTATAATGTTGGTATCCCAACGAAGGCATGTTGATTGATATCCTTGCTGGCATGAGACTATCGAAGCCAGAGTCGAGCTAACCTCACAGAAGCTGGGCGTACTCTACAGATAGTCTAATAGTACACTGCTGCTAACTGCTGACCCTGTTCAATTACTGTGTTGTTCATTTCCCCACCATGGGGGCGGATAGACCCTGTTCCTGCATCCAGTAAGGTGACATTAATCCGGTGCGGCTGTCCCACGAATCACGGGTGCCACATGTTATCTCACAATAATTGGCAATAACAAGTTGCTTATAAAATCATGCCTACAAAAGCAACTTCTTTAAAGGCCTTTATTTTAAAATTTGAAATAATGTTTTTGATAGGTGATTTTTATTATTTTTTTTTAAAGGCCGGAGACGGTTTACACATAGTACCCGTGAGCACTTAGGCCATAGGCCCATTGTTCTATCTCCCATTTTACCTCATTCCTTTAACAACAACCCAGTCCCTTTAATAAAGTTCACCAGGGTTGTTATTGGGTATGTGGCTATGTCTTGTGGTTCTACTGTATGTCTCCCCAGGTATCTGCGCCTAGTTCCCACCAGGGCAGGACATTGGCACCGTGGGTGAATTGGAGTCTCTTCATCCTCTTCACATTTCCTGCATCTATTGGTGTTTTCCTCTTCCAACAACTGCATGTGCCTCCTGAGATGGCAGTGTCCCGTTAGTAGTCCTACCAGTTCCCTCAGTAGTTGTTTGGTTCGCCTTGGGTCTGGTCCGTTTATGAGTACTTTGTATTGCCTCATTCCGGGTGCCCTCTCCCATTCCTCCCAGTGCCGGGATTTGAGCCACCTTTCAATATGTATTTTGGTGTGGCAAGCTGCTACTCCTACGGCCGGCTTGGATCCTACAAGTGGTGCTTTCGCCCCTTTCCTTGCTAGTTCGTCAGCCCGCTCGTTGCCCTCAATACCTTTATGTCCTGGTACCCAGATCAGGGTAAGGTGACTAATATGAATTCAAATTTTATTATTGAAATCAAACGGTAGCAGAAGTCGGGGACGCCCGAGGAAGACATGGCACGATCAAGTGAATCAGATACTTGAGTCGGGCCATGTCAAGAGTCAGAATAATAGAAGAGTATGTACGAGACGATGTATGAATGTGAATGAGGCAAGTAGTGTGTGGTGTGACCGAGTTGTTTGGCGGTCCGTCCTCTCTGCCTACCCCTGCGGAAAAGGCGTTATGGTTAGTTAGTTAGTTAAACATTAAAAAGTTCTAAAATCGACTCATCCATCCTACATTTTTTGTGGTTCCATGATATTTCATCAAAATGAAAATTCAACACACCTTTAAAAAGTGATATAGAGTCATTAAAAGAGATGAAACGAAAACTAGGTTTAATAGTTACCTATGTAACCTATTTAACCTAGTTTTTTTCTTCACTTTTCATGACTTTATATTGTCATTTTGATGACATACCCGGTCACCGTTTTTTTTTTTTATCTAAACACTGAATTAAAAGTCACACCTAGGACTCGAACCCACGACTCTTGTCGCGCCCCGGCAAGTAAGCTTTAATAAATAAATATTACAATTTGAGGTTTTACTGATCAAGTTATTTCAAAAAATTTACTATATTTCATAATATTTTCTCAAATTGCGGTCAGAACCTTTGGTTTTATTGAGGTGTACATTTTAATTATTCTATGGTTAACTTCTATATCTCTAAATAGTATAAAATAAAGTGTCTATCCGCGTCTGTCTGTTTGTGCGCTTAGTTCTTCTAAAATACACAACGAAATTTGATGGGTTTTTACTATCATGTAGAGAATTTCTTCCGGAAGGTTTATATATATAATACATGCATATTATATTTGTAGAAAGTAGAGAAAAGTCAAGCAACGCTGGGTACACTTAAGCTAGTTTGAATATAAAGCATGGTGTCAACTCTTTCTAACAGGTAAGGAAGACAAGGATTTGTATGAGACCGTAAGAGCTGTTCCCAAAACTGAACAATACTGTGTAAGGATGATAACAATATTAACAAATACTTACGTATAAAGATGATGTCATCTCTCACATTAACATACAGCTTGGTAGAAAAATCTACAGACATGATTCATTTTGTATAAATTATTGGTCAGAATACTTAGAGTTGATAGGTACATTTCTTTTATTAATGTTTGACTTAAAACCTGTTTTAAGTTTTCAACATTTCTAATTTTGCAGATAGCATTGGCATTTTAAATCTCTGCATAGTTTAGTAAAGTTGCTGTCTGACTTTTGTGAGCTTGGTTAACTTTCCTTATCTGTGGTGTGTTTTTACTACACATTACTTCTAATAACTTTAATAACTCTATAAATATAATAAATTCTCAGTTCAGATTTTAGGTATTCCTCTGTTATACATTTATGCTCTGAATTAAAAAATTATATTTTACATAGTTATCAAATTCAATTAAAAATCAGAGATTTTTGTTAAAAATTGGAAACAAATACACCAATACAATCAACCATGTGACAGCGCTACGCGAAGAGTGTGTGAAGAAATGAGATGTCACGCTTTAGTTCGCTATGCGGGAACATGAGAAATCCATACGTCCGCAGTTGTATTTTTATTTAGACCATCGATACCTACGACCGCATAGCTGTGTGTGTGCTAGCCGCCAGCCAGTTGGTCGCGGACCGTCGTTAGATGTGGACTCCTCGCACGTTTGTTTATCATCTGCCGATGGTTTTTTCATGTTTTCAGCAATTAAATTACAATTATTATCACTTTTGATATAAAATATAATAAACATAAGCGATTAGCTATGAATATTAATATTTTTCCGATATTAAATCACTTATTTTGATATGTGTATTGACTACACAGTAAGGGAAAGGTTAAACAACACAATGGATTTTGATAGGGTTTTCACAATTTTATTTATTTTTATTGTTCTTCAAAGTACAATCCCATTAAACTGCAATTAAGCAGTTTTTCAACAAGATATTCATGTTCAATTACAATATTACATATGTAAATAATGCCAATAGTATTACTAATACAGAGTATCTCTGCTTAGTAGCCATGTTTTCAGCATATATCTGAATCTGAGGTAATTTGCAATTTTTTTATATTGCTTATAAACGTGTTGAATATTTTGGACACGTTGTATTCCAGGGTTCGCTGTCCTTATTCATTGTTATGTTTTGTTACAAGCGTTCCTTCATTTTTTGTGAACCTAGTATTGTTTTCATGTTCCAATTTCCTCTTATATTTGGAGTCAAATATATGCTGAATCAATATTTTGTGTCTGCACTGGCAAGACAGTCAATGATCTTATTATGATATCATTTAGAGAATTTCTTCCGGAAGGTTTATATATATAATACATGCTAGTACACGCGCTAGTACAGCAAAAGTGCGGTCAATGGAAGTAGAATGGAACCTGGCGTTCTCGGTATCACATTCTTACTTTTTTTTAATATTAACTCCACACAGGAGGCCCTAAAGAAAATAATTTCCCTCAGGGCCTATGTCATCTTTGGGGATCCTGTGTGGAGGGTCTTTTTGTGGAGAGGAAGGAGTGAATATGGGTCTTGGAGAGTCCCATGTTGTAGGAGGGAGGAAACACAGAGGCCGGCAGTTCGTTCCACAGCCGAGCTGTTGAACTTAAGAACGAATCGTAGAAGCGACCCGTTCTCATGTGACAAATGTCAACCGTGTACAAATGTTGGGCGCGCGTTTGGCGTGTATCCCGACTACGCACCGGTGCCGAAGGGATCAATGACGCTAGTTCCTCAGAGCATCTTCCATTGTAATACCGATAGAACAAGGACAGCATACCTACCTGACGCCTGTGCTCTAAAGATTGCAGTCCGTTTGTTAAGATTGGGGAATCTATCAAACGGACCGCCCGTTTCTGCACAGAGTCAAGGGTTTTTTTCAGGTATTTAGGGGCTCCGGACCAGAGATGGCTACCAAATAAAGGTTATTTTTTAAATTTCTGAAATGCAACAGTTTTTAAAAGATATAATATCTGCTATTATTATTCAGAATTTGAAATATTTTATAATGTGTCTCAAAACGTTTAAATTTTGTAAAAAAATAAATAATTGTCTGAGTGTAGCTTAGTCCTGTTTGAATTCTACCGTTTAGCATTCCGTCTGACTGTAAATTTGTTTCTACGTTTCGTTTCAATATAGTGGCAGCATTAATTTTTTTAACATTTTTTATACAATAACTCCACACTCCGTCTTTTGGGATGCTGTGTGGAGGGTCTTTATTTAATGGAAGGAAGTTCTGGGAAGGTAAAGGGTATGAGGGTTGTGCAGAATCTAGGGATCAGTACGTCCAGAGACCGGTTGTAGCTACCAAACCAGGTTACCCCTGCTAAATCCCCGGCCATAGTCAACCACTTGCGGTGACTTATGGCAGACGTGTTGGTTATCCAATAAATGGTTCCCAGGGCGGCGGTGCCCAAACCCGCCTCCCAAATGAATTTAATTAATGGTTTAGCTTTAGATTATTTTTTCAGGTGTGAAGTCGTAGTGTTTATCTGTCTTTTGCATTCGCATATATCATGGTATCCATCAAAATGTTTAAAAAATTGATTGTCATTGAGATAGTGACGTTTTTTTGGATAAATTGTACAATTCCTTATTTGAAATAAAATGTATGATTTACAATAGATATTCAATTTACTAGACCAACCAATCAGGGAAAGGGGACCAAACCAAGTTGCACGGAGCACGGGAGACGACTTGACCATCCCCCTTTCAGTGATTTATCAATAAATGAATCAGACAGTATACGTGCAACTTACATTGTAATATCACCATTCGGTACTCGAACATAAAGTCTGCTTATGAATTACTGGTCCTTTTTACAATGACGCGCAAATCGCTGGCATATATAAAAAAATTAACTGCAAATTCCAAATACATTTAAAATAATAATAATAATATTTGGATGATTTTTATAGCGCCGTTTTTGTGCAAAATCACCTCAAGGGTGCTGTACAAGTATATAATACATTTCTACAATGATCTATGTTATTACTAACTATATATGGAGATAATATACAGTACCATACTTATCTGGTAGGTCACTTGAGATTAACACTTAATTAACATTAACTCATTGTTTATCAGCGAAATTTAGATTCAGGATTTAGGACATAATTTGATATAACTGGACTGGATTTCTCTCAGGAATGGTATATTTAATTTAAGGGTTTTAGTTTAGACCTGAATTCTGTTGGACTTGTTATGGATCTTCGTTCCGGAGGGAGTTTATTCCAAGCCTTCGGCCCAGAAACTCCGAAAGCGCGATCACCAAACTTAGTATTTGGCTTGCGCTTGGGTTCTATCAGTCTGCCTACAGCTGATGATGTTGCTGATCTAAGAGTTGACTGCCTCAGACCAGTGTTTTCCGGGACGCATAGTTCAGAGATGTAGGGTGGGGCCATTTCATTGATGGATTTAAACACCACCCAGCACAGTTTGTACTGGATTCTTTCAGGGCACTTGAGCCAGTGAAGGTTACGAAGGTGTTCTGAAATGTGCGAATATTTATAAACCCCGGTTATTTATTTATTTATTTAAACGCCCATTGGGCTTTTACATACATTGTTATTAGTGTTATTACATTAACTATGCGACATTTAAAAGTTTACGTACATATATAAATAAAATAGTTATTATATCTGTAGTACATAAATGTTTTACAAATAATACAGAATACCATTATGGAGAACAGTTTTTTTTTTTTTTTTTTACTTAGAAAAATAAATGGATTGAAATTAATCAGCATTTATAGGGACTTAAAATCATATTCGAATTGTTATTTAAATTACAATATTAATTTGTAAAGTTAAAACATATATATTAAAGTTAAAAAGTCATAAAAGAAAAGAGTGAAAAAAACAGAAGCTAAAAAATGGGTTTTTTACTATGGAGTGGAGAAGTCATACATTTCAGCAAAGTGTTTATGTAGATTTCGTTTAAGCACTGCTACGGAATCTCTAAATATATCAACAACATTACCAAATTTATTACCAAAATTTTGTATTCGATTTAACGATATGTGCGCATGATAATTAGATTTGAAATTGTCACAGAAAAAGGTGGAATTTTGTCTCGTATTTTTGGAAGGTACAAATAATTTTATTGTGGCAAGAATTTCAGGGCTGTCGATTCTATAATTAATAATTTTATTTAGTAGAACAAGGTCGGAGATAATTCGCCTATCTGATAGCGTAATCAAATATATATTAATATATATCGTATATATATATTAATATATATCGTATATATATATTAATATATATCGTAATCGTAATATGAGCCGTGCTGCTGCATTAAACACTGATTGAAGTTTGTCAATTTGATATTTTAGAAGGCTGGCATAAATGCCGTTGCAGTAATCGAGACGTGAGACTACGCAAGAGTTGATAAGTAGTTTTGTTGCTTCTGTAGGAAGATTTCTTCGGACAGACTTGAGTTGTCTTAGGTGAAAAAAAACGGTGCTTACAGCCCTATTTATACATTATATATAAACCAAACAACATTGATATCAATTGAAAGTACATATGACCACCTCTTATCAGACAATAGTTTCATTTCATAAATGATACAAATTTTCCGAGCACCGGGAAGTTAATTTTTTTTTTGCGCATATACAGGTGCCATAACTTGTGTCATCTTCCCGGGTTATAAAAGGAGCAGTTTATGTCAGATGTAGGTCATTCCCGATCCGAACGTTGAAAAGGACACACATGAATAATTAGCATTAGAAAACTCGGGTGGCGGCACTACTGCAATCAGGAATGCGATAGTGTGATGTTGATCTACAACTAAACTGTTTTGACGTTCAACGTGTTATCCAACTGTTTCAAGAGCTGGTGCTTTTATCCGGAGGTGAATCTCGTAAGATTTTTGCAATACGCGCGATTTTAGTTACGCCGAGTGTAGTTATTTTTGATGTAGAACAAAATCCCATAACTTTGGTCATTCTATTTTGATTACACAATCAGTGAAAGAGATGGGAGAGCAAGGTTGGGAAATACCTGACTATTCAGATATGATCATTATCGCCGAAAACCTAAGCCACCCCTCAGTTAATCAGTTGAATTGTATCATGTTTTTTTTAATTCTACTATTTATTTAGATGATAAGACGGGCATGTTACATATTGTAACAATCCGTTGATAAATATATTTTTTGTATCGCTTAAGTATTGGAAAGGCGTTTGCACACAATAAGGTATTATTTATATAATCTGCTGATAAGATTAACAACTGAAAGAATTTTGTAATATTACGATTGAATTTAAAAAAAAAAATTCCGGGTTACGAATAATTTGACAGTATTTGAAGTTCTCCTATTGCTGTCGTAGTAGCGGAAAAATATTGCTTGTTCGATAATGGATGACACTATGCCTTGGTGGGAATCCGATGCGATTGTCCAATCGTCCACAAACTGGACATTTTTCATCCAAAGTATTATCCGCGTTGAAAGACCGCTATTAACCCTTTTATTGCCATAAATATTTTGTCAAAATACGCTGAAAATTCCAGTAAAAAAGTGCATTTTTATAGATAATTTATATAAAAAAGAAACACACTTGCCATTTCTGTTACAATACACTAATTTTCACAATTTTTTCAACATTATCTTCAGAAGGTTTCAAACTATTATAATAAAAGCACAGAAATTGAATTCTACATATTTATTGACTACAAAATTACAGAAAATGTATTGCAAACGTAGCATTTGGCGGTAGTTCCAAGAATTGCGTACTTGATTGCGTCACATTTTCAAGGTCATCCTCATTATCGTTGCTGTCACTAACAACACGCAACCTCCCATTGACGGGAAACACAATATCAGTTCCGCTATCGCTCTCATAATTACTAACGCACTTTTCAAATTGTTCCGTCATTTCAACATCTATATCAGAACTTTCACTCGTGTTCGACATTCTGAAATAAAAACATCAATAATGAATGAAATAAAATTGAAATATGAACGGGGGAACACGACCGTCTCTGACGCGCGCCAAAAGTGAACTATCGAAACGAGCGCTACCACACACCTACCAATGAGCGCCACGACGCTTTTCGGCACTGTAGGGGTTAAGAATTATTATTATCGTAAAGGTTTTAGTCGTGTTTGGTAACCACATCTGAACCTACTTGTCATCCTCCTCTTTAGTCTCACAACATGCACCAATCTTGGGATGCTATAGTCCTACTGGTGCGTGTTTAACTCGGGCACGTGGACTCCATCGAAGCCAGAGTCTGGCCTCTCAGAAGTTGGTCGTACTGTACTAGAACCGCACAACCTGCCGACATTGTTCAAATCACAAGTGAGCCCCGCTGTTGAATTAGTCGCCACATCTGGTCTGAAGTCCCTCGACTCTGTGCACAAACGGGCGATAGATTGATACTTTCTTAACAAACAGATTGCAATCTTTAGCGCACAGGCATCATGTTGTCCTCGTTCTACTGGTATTTCAATGGAATATGCTCCGTGAAACTAACGTCATTGGTCCCTTCGGTACTGTTGCATTGTCCGGAAACACGCCAAACGCGCGCCCATCATTTATAATTTGTCTTATAAGAACGGGTAGTGTCTACAACTTTTTGAGAACAGCTCAACTATTGAAAGATATTTATTATTATTATGTGCAGAGCAGGCAGCATTCTGCTGATGCGCTCATATCTGATTTGACAACAAGTTTGCCAGTAATTGAGTTGTTTTAAGTTTGAACTAAGTCCTTTCTTCTCTCCAAATGTGAATCCAATAGAGCTTTGAATTGATTTATATTTGTTGCATCGATGACATGTTGTGGGAGTTTGTTCCAAGCATCCACTACTCTATTTGCAAGGAAGTGTTTTCTAGGATTAGATGCAAAAGGCGTTTTGGTAATTTGAAGATTTGTTGGATGCTAGGGCAACTGTAATGTCCAGATAAAAGTCTCGATCAAGTCACCCCTTTCTCTTCTTTCTTGTAAGGTTGGTAATCTTAGTTCCTTGAGTCTTTCTTCGTATCGTAGATCTTTCAGAGCTCTTGGTATTTTGTCTCTGTACTCTCTCTAACAGGTTTATATCCTTTGCGAAGTAAGGACTCCATATTTGAAAGCATATTCCAGGAGAGGTCGCACACATGTTTTATATATTTTTAACATCATGTCCGGTGTTAGGTTATTTGGCCGTCCTCTGGATTTTCTCCTCCTGCAACATGGGTGTCTTCAAGTCCCAGGTTCACTTTTTCCTTTCCTCAAAGATACCACCCACAATTTGTTTCCCTCGGCGGATCCTGTGTGAAGTTAAATATATATATATGTGTAATTAATTTACTCTCTTTCAAAGATGCTAAAATTTTGATTGTAATTAACAGAACCCATGGAAAACTCAATTTCAAACTATTGTAAAAAAGTGTTGAAGATTCGCTGTGCGTGCTTGATGTAAACATGCGTAGAAAAGCGCTCGAGTTATGTCGCGTGTCCCAAGGACTACAATCGGCCGCGCTGTTATAATGTGAACACTCGGAGGATGGTGAAACTTGATCCGTGCGTACCGCTATCAGCGCTGCAAGCGTGCGCAAAGTTGTGTGTGCGTTTCAACAAAAACAAGTGAACAATGAGACATTAGTGGTGCCAAATAGTTTTTTTTTTGGATTTTGTTTTTTTTTGTCTTCGGCTGTTTATTTCGGTGAGTATTTTAAAATATTATTTATAACAATATTTTGTGTGTATGTTAAATCTCTTAACGAGTTGGTATTGTAACGAGGGTTACAAATGTTGGGATTTATAACTAGGTTAACCTGAAATTTAAACAAAATTAAGAGCATTAAACTGTTATATATTGGCTTTGTCAGAAGTCAACTCGAGGGTTTACAAATGTTGGGATTTATAACTAAGTTAACCTGAAATTTAAACAAAATTAAGAGCATTAAACTGTTATATATTGGCTTTGTCAGAAGTCAACTCGAGGGTTTACAAATGTTGGGATTTATAACTAAGTTAACCTGAAATTTAAACAATATTAAGAGCATTATACTGTTATATATTGGCTTTGTCAGAAGTCAACTCGAGGGTTTACAAATGTTGGGATTTATAACTAGGTTAACCTGCAATTTAAACAATATTAGGAGCATTAAACTGTTATACTATATTGCCTTTGTCAAAAGTCAACTTGAGTACAATTCTCTCACCTGGAACCCACATTACAACTAATATTCTTGTACAAGCTATTGAAAGAATACAAAATAATTTTTTATGTTTCCTAATGGGTATTCGTTGAACTATAACACTCTTTTAAATTTATTTATTTATTTATACGCCTAAAAAGGCTTTTACATAAAAGTGATACATGATGCAGTGTACATAGGAGAATATCTGTATTACACAGGAGATACTGACAGTAAATAGATGTAATCCATTGTAAAGTACACAATTGTAAAATTGTGATTACAACACAGACATAGGAATTAATAGACGAGAAGATAATGGCGAGGGGTAAAATCAACTGTTGAAGAACGAAGGGAGTGAAGCTGACTGTGATTCGTCAATAAATCAATCTGACAGTAAATAGGCATCTCGCATTATAATATCACCATTTACTTCTTAAAAGTAAAATCTGCTTTTGAATGAATAGACATTTTTACATGGGAGCGCAAATTACTCGCCACGTTATGAACAAATTTGCGAAGTCCAAATTCGGGAAAAAAATTCGGTTCTATTTTCAGAGTCGAATATTTCGTTTAAGTATCTAAATAGTGTCTAACTATTAATTAATTAAGACTTAACTTAACTAATTAAGACACTTTTATAAATGTTCATAATTTACTTCCCAGCAACCAACCAGCTTTGTGTTTCGCGTCCAGACATGTTTCTACAACTGATCCATAATTATATGATGTGAATATGCTTAAAATAAAGTAAAATAATGCTTATATATGGAATGTAATACGACAATTGGGTTTATTCTCTTTTTCACATCTATTTTTACAAGTTTTCATAGCACAAGTCAACATTTTGCCGTGTTATTTCGTAAAATGAACCGATGATGCCTCGACCATAGTTCGCACAAGAATGATGACGTCACGTTTTCAAATTTCACTTGAGGCCATACGCGAGCACAGCCGGCTCCAATGGAACCGGTATGGGGAGTGGGGATAATACGCTTTTAATCACTTAGGGCAGGTCTACTAATATTCATATGTCTATGGATTACAAGTATAATGAGAAAATATTAAGAAATGATTATATTAAGCAATATTAGTAAAACGAAGAGTAACATAAAGTAAAAAAGAAATTTCAACAACACTACATATAAGACAAAACATTAAAACTAATTTACTAACGCTACTCTAATTTGTAGGATTCGACAAAGTGTTGGTATAGATTATGCTTGAGTCAATAAATAATTCAATAGCACCCCCATACTTGTTGCCCAGATCACGCATCATATTGGTCAGTGAGTGTGTCCGATAGTTGGTCGTGTATGTATTGCAGAAGAATGTTATATTTTGTCTTGTATTCCTAGTTGGCACATGGAATTTAATAGTGGCAACGATGGCAGGACTATCAATTAAGTTGTTAATGACTCTGTGTAACACAACCAGGTCTGAAATAATTCTCCTGTCAGACAGTGTTATTAGATGCAATTGATTTATCAAACTGACATAATTAAAGTAATCAATAGGAATTCTGAGCTTAAAATTTACGTACTTAAGAAAATTGTGCTGAACTCTTTCTATATTATTGGAGTGAACTTTATATAAAGGGAATCAAAATGGTGAATTATACTCCAATTGACTTCCGACTAATGAAATATAGAGGGTTCTCATACAATCTATAGACTTCAAATCAGTTGAAGTTCTGCAAAGGAAGCCAAGCATTATTAGTTATATAGTTGATGTGTTCAATGAATGACAAGTTTTCATCGAATATTACACCCAAGTCACGAATATGTGATACTCGTATTAATTTAATATTATTTAAATGATGTAAAAATGCTTAAACTATCAGCCAGAAGGATTTTCACTGACTTGAAGGTACCAAACTCCAGAATGCTCCATGCTGGTTAATTGAAGATGGCCTCGCGCACTCCTTCCCACGAATCTCTACCTGGAGCTAACTCATACGGATTTCGCAGAGACCTGCCGTCCTGTTCCATCATAGCCCTGGTGATTGACAAGGGTCCATGCTCATCAGACGTGACATTGGCGCCCAACGTGGGGCTAAGGCAAGGAAGGCAGAATGTGTGAAAGCATTGAAGAACCTTGATGATGTTGTCCTGTCTTGAGGGTGTGTGGAGAGTCCGCCAGCGGTGAGCAGGACTACAGGATTCGTGGGAAGGAGTGCGCGAGGCCATCTACAATTAACCAGCATCCATTGAACGTTTGGCAGGCTACGCGGGGACAATGAGGATTCATCTTTGTGTCACCCCGACAGCATGCTTGGTAATCCAGTGTAGTCTCCAAGGAATTTTACTTCAAGAACACTCACAAATAAAACTATTTTATAATCCAAATAACTGATTGTATATTTTAATCTCACCGAACAACAACACTCGAACAAAGAACAGGCTGATCTCGCGCAGGAGTCAATACGTTTGTTTTTTATGTTTGGTTAGTTTACACGGAAAGTCTGTATTCTTCATTCTCCGAAGGATCGGTTGATGGTATCCGCGTGCTCTTTTTAATTTTTTGGTATAAATTTGTCGGGCCAATCTCAGAGCCGCGGATTCGTCCTGCAAAAAAACCGCGCTTCCATTCGTTTTTTCCTTGTATTGTCACCGGTCCTTTTTCTACCCGCGTTCTCTAGCCCGCTCCGTACAACCGATCGCAGGGCAGCCACCCGAAAAACTTTCAACAAAACAATAATCGGGCACTACCCTGGCAATCCAAACTTGCACAATTTTTTAACGTTACATATGATTATAAGGTGCTGTTTTTTTAGTCCTAAATATAAATAACTTACATCTGTAGGGATCGTTCTAAAAATATACAGTCGAATTTGTTTACAACGATCACGGCTAGGGTTGCCACCTTTCAAAAACAGTAGACCCGGAGATTTTAGAAATATAGTTTATTTTATTAAAATAATACTTTTTAGTATGAATTATTTAATTAAGGCAATTAAGGTCATACTCATAGACATATGAATATTAGTAGACCTGCCCTAAGTGATTAAAAGCGTATTATCCCCACTCCCCATACCGGTTCCATTGGAGCCGGCTGTGCTCGCGTATGGCCTCAAGTGAAATTTGAAAACGTGACGTCATCATTCTTGTGCGAACTATGGTCGAGGCATCATCGGTTCATTTTACGAAATAACACGGCAAAATGTTGACTTGTGCTATGAAAACTTGTAAAAATACATGTGAAAAAGAGAATAAACCCAATTGTCGTATTACATTCCATATATAAGCATTATTTTACTTTATTTTAAGCATATTCACATCGTATAATATGGAAATTATGAACATTTATAAAAGTGTCTTAACTAAATACTTAAACGAAATATTCGACTCTGAAAATAGAACCGAATTTTTTTGCCGAGTTTGGACTTCGCAAATTTGTTCATAACGTGGCGAGTAATTTGCGCTCCCATGTAAAAATGTCTATTCATTCAAAAGCAGATTTTACTTTTAAGAAGTAAATGGTGATATTATAATGCGAGATGCCTATTTACTGTCAGATTGATTTATTGACGAATCACAGTCAGCTTTACCCCCTTCGTTCTTTAACAGTTGATTTTACCCCTCGCCATTATCTTCTCGTCTATTAATTCCTATGTCTGTGGTCATACTAAATAACAATTGGTAATGTTTTTTTAAAAATATAAATGACCTAGTTAGTGCTAAGCTGACTTGGGCCAGCTTGACACTCAAAACTATCTTTTTCATTCTGAAGGGATTGTTTCAGCATCTTTTCTTGCTCAGGTTTCTTCAAAAACTTCAAAACTCTTGGCAATTTATATTGTAATTAATCTTCACAATTAACTCTGCCTTTACCATGTTCACTGACAAGCAGTTTCGCTCGTCTGTCCACAAATTTTCCATAAAAGAAAAGACGCGTTCAACAAAAACATTGCTTGTAGGGATTGAAAACAAAATTCCAATTATTTTTGACAGTTCAGTGAACGTTGAGGTGACTTTGAATAACTGAACCCATCGTAAATCAACTCATAGTAATGTTGAATCACTAGATTGTACGAACTGAAGAAATACTTGGTTTAATTTTCGGGTCTCGCCATAAAGTTTATCTTCGTTGACATTTTTCAAACCATGTGATTCGACAACTTCCACAGTATCTTCGTAACTTACTGCACTTGTTAGATCGAATTTGGAAAAGATTTTGAACACAGAATCCTCAAAATAATAATATTTCTTTATGTATTCAAGAGTTCTTCTGTAAACCTCATTGGCTTCTTTTTTTTAATTGATCCTGATCAGAAGGCCCAAAAACTTTGTTTCTCATTATTTTGGCACCGTAAAATTCATCGTGCATTCACTCAGTCAGACAGTTACCGTGATGGTCGCCTGTCGCTTCGCTGCCACCGCCCGGTCTGACCTGGAGATATCGATGTTAAACCCGTAGCCCGGACATGCACCATGCAAACCCGTAGAGGTGGCAGCCCTAATCACGGCTATAACGAGTTCACGGCTATAGTGAGCAATTGAGTCGTGTAATTTCTATACCCGCTATATCAACTTTCATTGATTTGGAGAAAACCGCAAAAAACTGTCACATCTCTAGCGTACATAAGTAATTGCATTACAATTTTTTATATAATGAATTGGAGTAATAAAATTTCGAAAAGCATTTATTTTTCTATATATGTCTGGCAATAATTAAGAAATTTCGATAAATAAAATGGATAAAGCGGATTTTGATACTCACTTCGTGATTTTGAAAGTCAACTGAGCCGATATGGCGGGTTTAGAAACACACGCGTAGATCATTTTGACACACGAGCGTGGCGTCAGAGCGGCGGCCATATTGCATTTTGGCAAAATAACTGCTTGTGATTGGTTGAATCCGATACAGCGTGTTTTGATAGTAACTTTCTGTATGATATAGCTGATTTGGTTTCTCACTCGCAGTTTTAACATGGTTTTTGGTCGTGATAAGGAGGGTTTTGAAACTCAATTTAAGGCTCCTCTTGTTGCTCGCAAAAATGTGAACAAGATGTCATACTCAGATCATTTTGTCAAAAAATCGGATATAGCGGGTATAGAAATTATAGGATTCAATTACAAAACAATAAACTATTTCTTCAGAACCCATTGACATTGTATTCAGAAATTGTATATCAGCGAATTGACCTCGTTATAACAGTCAACAATTATATGAAGTTGAGCCTGAAATAAACTATCGTTTTGTAATTGCTCTTTATAGCCATGAACTCGCTATTGCCGTGATCGTTATAACCAAGTTCGACTGCATTTATTATCGTTAGGAATTCGTCGGAATTAATGAAGATGTGAGCCCCGAGCGAGCCCTCGTTATTAGTCTTGTATCGCCTTAAAGTTGTCAGAGGAATCTTCAGTTCAGATCAAGCGTATCCTTCACTTTATTAGTGTTTTTCAACGTACGTTTAAGGTGCAATATGCAAATTTTAAATTATTGTTATTTCTATCTTTTCAGGAGAGCAATTTCAAATTTATAAACTGTGATTTTTTTAATTTATTTTTTATTTATTTATTCAAAAAAGCAGTTTTTAACATAAAAAACGTACTCTGCACATCTCACTAGGGCATTCCCAAAGATATTAGAAGAACGAGATGTGCTATGCGCAGTTCGTACTGAGTGGAATTGTTTTGCCGAGTGTCACCGGTTTTGTTCACCAATACTACTGCACACCTTCGCTTGCGCTAAGGTATCCGCACTAATACATAGAACAGATTTCTGTGCGTACACGTCCCGATACCGTTCAAAGTACCCTAATTAGGTAGTACTCCGGCTACGGTCCGGCGGCCAACATAGCATATCTCGTTCTTCTAATATCTTTGGGCATTCCTGTATCACGATGTGCAGCTTTACAATTATATCATTTAAAACAATACATATATGTAAACTTAATATAATAATAACATTAAATTTAAACCCAAAAAAGAAAAGTTTATGACACGGTCGTTTCGTGATTGGTAGACAAAAATAAACATAATTTTAGTAACAAATGTACGAAAAATAAAAACAAATATGTCAACAAAAGAAGCATTGATAAGTAAGTTGACAACAATAATATTCTTCTGTTAACTAAAGTACAAGATTACTACTTGTAATTGGATGGTTAACCCCTGCAGCATTTTAAGGTCATATATGATCGGCTGTCAATATTTTATAAATCTTTTTTTCTATCATGCGGAAATACATAATTTTTTTGATATTAAAAAAATAATTAATAATTCTTTACAGTTTGTCTCAAATATTAAATACTAGATGTCATTAATAAAATCCTAAATATAGCCAAAATTAATAATTCACATTTCGCGCCGCTATCGTAACAATCAGTGTCTTATTTTTGATGTTACAGTTTTCTTACAAATTCCCCAAACAAAACGAATGTGTTTTTGAAATATCGAGTTCTCTCAATTTTTCTACGATTAGAGTAAAAAAAATAAGTAAAAATGTGTTTAGCGTTTTTGAAAACATTTTTCATGTTTGATATTAAAATTTTATCATTTAGAAATAGTTATGTTTATTTTAAATGCGTACACCGGAAAGATAATTTTGTCTAGTTTCTAAAAAAGTATTTGTTTTTATCCGTTACTTAGTTTAGAAGAACTAAGCGCACAAACAGACAGACGCGGATAGCCACTTTGTTTTATTGTATTTAACTAGCGAGCTGCCCCGGCTTCGCACGGGTGCAATGCACTAATGTGGCATCATAAATTTCCAAGCCATTTAGACATGTAATAGGATATTAATCCAATACATTTTTTGGCACTTTGACATTGACAGTTTATTTTTTATTTTTTTTTTAATTTATTCACATTTAAACCCGCTAAACTACTTGTGTAGTTTGTCAGCAGGGACATAGAGACAACATTTATACACTCATAAGATACAATTTGAACGGTACATAATTGCATAAATTGGTTACATTGCAGAAAAGTTTAAATAGCAGCATAAAAGCCTTATATAATAAGCAAGTAAAAATAAATGTATGAACAAATTAGTATTATCAACATAAAACATAAAAGCCTTATAAAATAAGCAAGTAAAAATAAATGTATGAACAAATTAGTATGGTTCCAAAAAGTGCGTTTGTCACAGACATATGAATATATAGACTAGAAATTAAAGGTGAGGGGTAAAATCAACTGTTGAAGAACGAAGGGGGTAAAGCTGACTGTGATTCGTCAATAAATCAATCTGACAGTATATAGGCATCTCGCATTTTAATATCACCATTTAGTTATTAAAAGTAAAATCTGCTTTTGAATGAATAGACATTTTTACATGGGAGCGCAAATTACTCGCCACGTTATGAACAAATTTGCGAAGTCCAAATTCGGCAAAATAAATTTCTTCTATTTTCAGAGTCGAATATTTCGTTTACGTATTTAGTTAAGACACTTTTATAAGTGTTCATAATTTACTTCCCAGTAACAACGATGCGCACACTTGGGAATCGCTACATTCGACCAATGTTGGAGGGTTTTCACAACCGCTATGTTCCTATTAATAATAAAATATTGAAATCTTTAAGAAAGAAAAGTAAAACAACTAAAAAAACAAATGAAATTATATACACACAGTTTTTACCAGCGATTCCTAAGAGTATTTGGAGTAAAAATTTGGACATCATTTTGCCTTCTGATGACATTTTTTCAATTAAAAACAAAAAACATGATTTTCTATCACACATCGCCACTCGGTATAACCTAGCGCATTACGTGATATGCACTCCTTCTCGTTCCAGCAGTACCGTACATACGAAACAAGCGCGTACCTAACACGTGGTACCTAAAGCGCAAAAGGCAAAGGCACATCCCTGATTCTTATGCAAACGGCTTTGTATTTTGCGTCCAGATGTATCTCGATGTGATAGTATATGTTTCTACAACTGATCCATATTATACAATGTGAAAGAGCTTAAAATAATGCTTACATATGGAATGTAATACGACAATTGGGTTTATTCTCTTTTTCACATCTATTTTTACAAGTTTTCATATCACAAGCCACCATTTTGCCGTGTTATTTCGTAAAATGCCTCGACCATAGCTCGACGCTAGTTCGAACAAGAATGATGACGTCACATTCTCAAGATTCACGGGAAGCCATACGCGAGCCCAGCCGGCTCCAATGGAACCGGTATGGGGAGTGGGGATAATACGCTTTTAATCACTTAGGGCAGGTCTACTAATATTCATATGTCTATGGCGTTTGTTAATGATTTTTACTTTATTAATATTTTATTGTAAACATACATTTTTTGCACAGCTTTAGCGACTTTATTTATGACTTTTTAGATTACCAAAGTATTATCTTGAATCAGACTATACTATAGGAGTTTTCTGGCTGTTTGATTTCTTCCTTGTGGGTAATCAATATTTTGTGTTTCTCTTCCCGTGCTCGTATATCTCATGATTGTAATTTATTTTTCCTTAGACATCATCGCTATGTTTATCTTAACCCTTAGGATACGACCAACTATAATAGCAGTTCAGTTCAATCATGACTACCTTCAGCTGCACTGCAATGTGCGGTGTATAGAGCCAGGTTTTATAAGTTTTGAACGCATTTCAATATTGTCCAGACATTTTAGATGCCTGTCAATTATTTCAATGCTATACAGGGTTTTCCAATAAGAGGTGTTATTTTGAATAGCCCGTTATTTCGGTAGATGTTACTTTTGAAGCTGTCATTTTTTGACATTTGACAAGTAAAAACTACGCCATTAATAAAAATGGAACGATACACGCTTCAACAACGCATTGAAATTATTAAAATTCACTTGAGTGAATCAAATGCAAATCATCTTGAGTGATGAGGCCCATTTCCACCTCGGTGGCTTCGTCAACAAGCAAAATTGTCGCATCTGGGGCTCGGAAAACTCAAGAGTTATTGTTGAAAAGCCTCTCTATCCTCAACGTGTGACGGTTTGGTGCGGTTTATGGTCCGGCGGAGTCATTGGACCTTACTTTTTCGTAAATGAGGCTGGAGCAACAGTTACGGTGAACGGATTGCGCTATCGAGAGATGATTAATGATTTTTTATGGCCGGAATTGGATGGTATTGATCTGGACAACGTTTACTTTCAACAAGACGGCGCTACGTGCCACACTAGCAACGAAACCATTGATCTTTTACGATTGAATATCAAAATAACACCTCTTATTGGAAAACCCTGTATTTTCAAAATATTAGCCGTCTTCTAAGGGCTAAGTAAAAAATTAATAATAATATTTTATTCCAGAATGTGGGGAGGTTAGTGCAATCCCACACGTCCCATATAGATATGGGATACATTCTAATATCTATTTTGCTTCACTGTCATAAAATGAAGCTCATTTAACATCTCTTATACGTGTGTAAATATTGTGTTTCAGCACAAACAGATTTTGATTAGAAGTTACACGCGAAAGGGCTACATGAATACAATGAGTCCGACAAAACGCTTTGATAATGGCAAACAAATACCTCAATGACATGGCTGAACTGCAAATAGCAACTTCTGGTAATGTGTTGTCCCAATGAAAGTCATCTTTTAAGATACCCATTGCTTTGCATGCTGCTTGATAGGTGTTAAAAGTAACTTTTTGGACAGTTTTGATGGGTCCATCACCCAGATATTGGGCCATATAGAACTTGAAGTAATATTCTCAAGTTCAATTCAATTCTGTTTATTCATTTCAAAAACATTACAAAATTGTTAATTTCAATTCTTTTTAAATATATTTTTGTAATAAGAATTCTTAAATTAATATTAACAGTGTGTATATGAATCCTATAATTTCTATACCCGCTATATCCGATTTTTTGACAAAATGATCTGAGTATGACATCTTGTTCACATTTTTGCGAGCAACAAGAGGAGCCTAAAATTGAGTTTCAAAACCCTCCTTATCACGACCAAAAACCATGTTAAAACTGCGAGTGAGAAACCAAATCCGCTATATCATACAGAAAGTTACTATCAAAACGCGCTATATCGGATTCAACCAATCACAAGCAGTTATTTTGCCAAAATACAATATGGCCGCCGCTCTGACGCCACGCTCGTGTGCCAAAATGATCTACGCGTGTGTTTCTAAACCCGCCATGTTGGCTCAGTTGACCTTCAAAAGCCTCTATATCACGAAGTGAGTATCAAAATCCGCTTTATCCATTTTATTTATCGAAATTACTTAATTATTGCCAGACATATATAGAAAAATAAATGCTTTTCGAAATTTTATTACTCCAATTCATTATATAAAATTTTTTAATGCAATTTTGTATGTACGCTAGAGATGTGACAGTTTTTTGCGGTTTTCTCCAAATCAATGAAAGTTGATATAGCGGGTATAGAAATTACACGACTCATATCAACTATACCAGTAATAATAGAGCTTGCCTTTCAAAGGAAGCTTCATTGATGCTAAAAATGTCCATATCCGAATTGATTGCTCTCCCCACAGGCATGACCATTGGCAAGTTAGTTCTGCAGGCCGGGAGATAAAATAGTCTATGTTGTCGGTGACGTAGATAACCATCGGGAACATAGAAATGAATGCTCTCCATGATGACCAAGTTTTCAAACCATCAACAGATCAGTCTAAGGAAATGTGTAGCAATGCGCACATCTCTCCTGACCCGTAGATAGTTCATTCCGAGCATACCCAGAGCCACGGGTAGTAGCCATACTCCCTCATGTAGAGAAATCTCAAGAATTTCTTCTGAACTCGCTCCAAGACGAGAGAATACTTTACCTGGTGTGGACTCCAAATCACCGACCCACTTTCAAGTCTACTCCTTACTAAAGAATTAAATAAAACTATAAGCACCCGGTTATCTCTAAAATTCCTTGCAGTTCGTAGAACAAAGCCCAGTCAAGTTAAAGCATTCTTCAAGCCACAAGTCTTCCCGTATACATGGAGAATTAGGATTTAACGTTCCGCAAGGGCCGTGGACCATGTGTTTTCTTACAATTACGTTTGTACATGGTTGGATTCATTTTTATTCGGTAATTCTGCTGTCTATTTGATCCAGTCTAATTTTATTCAGTGACCACATCAGCAGATGGACATGTGCCCCTAAATACCTGAAAAAAACCCTTGACTCTGTGCAGAAACGGGCGGTCCGTTTGATAGATTCCACAATCTTAACAAACGGACTGTAATCTTTAGAGCACAGGCGTCAGGTAGGTATGCTGTCCTTGTTCTATCGGTATTACAATGGAAGATGCTCTGAGGAACTAGCGTCATTGATCCCTTCGGCACCGGTGCGTAGTCGGGATACACGCCAAACGCGCGCCCAACATTTGTACACGGTTGACATTTGTCACATGAGAACGGGTCGCTTCTGCGATTCGTTCTTAAGTTCAACAGCTCGGCTGTGGAACGAACTGCCGGCCTCTGTGTTTCCTCCCTCCTACAACATGGGACTCTTCAAGACCCATGTTCACTCCTTCCTCTCCACAAAAAGACCCTCCACACAGCATCCCCAAAGATGACATAGGCCCTGAGGGAAATTATTTTATTCAGGGCCTCCTGTGTGGAGTTAATATAAAAAAAATAAAAAATTAAATGTGGTATAGTGTTCACGTGACATCTCGGTGGACCAAATATATGAGCCTCGTTTATGAAGAGTTTCTGTACTCACTATGAGACGATGTATGAATGTGAATGAGGCAAGGGGTGTGTGCCAAGACCGAGTTGTTAAGCCGTCTGTCCTCTCTGGTTAGGTAGTTTCTCTATTCACTATATCATATCTGTCTTTTGGAGTTAAATTGGTGTTGATATTTTCCTTGATTTCTGTCCAGTTCGGGTTACATGTTGCACTTACAAAGATCGGTATCACCGTGATGTCTGACATAAGTCATTGCGTCCTGCAATTTTTCATGCAAATATCGTGTTGTATATACATATTACGTTGTATATATACAGGATGCATCGGCAAGTACCCGACAAACTTTAACCAGCTATTCCTCAGCACATTTGGAGTAAAAAATGTTATGGACGCTTTGCTGTCCGGTAACATTTTTTTTCCATTAAAAACAAAAAATTAATAAAAAATCCACACTCCGTCACTGTCGTTTGCATTGTTTCTCGTGTTCAACAGCTGTTATTAGCAAGTGTGTCAAAAAGTGTCCTCGCTCTTTCGTACACACTAAATAATAATAGTTAAAAATGAGACGAATGGTGCCGTGCCATTTCGTTGTGATTGTAAAAGCGCGCCAACGTAGGTACGTACGTACATTATTCAACGAAACTCGAACAAAATATTGCCAGACGGGTTTTCAAACTTTGACAAAGGATAAAACATTGGTGACATGTGGTGAAAATATGAATAGTAAATTTTTTATTAAAAAAAAATGTTACCGGACAGCAAAGTGCCCATAACATTTTTTACTCCAAATGTGCTAAGGAATAGCTGGTTAAAGTTTGTCGGGTACGTGCCGATACACCCTGTATATAGTATTTGTGCGTGCGGCCGCCTGTTTGTTGCGAATGATTTATCAAATTGCGATATCTTCTAAGATATTAAAACAATTTTTATCTACGTTTTAAGCCAAATGTATCTAAAATGAGTAATTGCATAAGGATTAAAACTTTATCGGCCAAAGACGCTTCGTAAGTCTTTTAATGTTGTGCCTGATTTTAAATCTATAATATCTTTTAGGATATTCATTAAAATGAAATGCTTTAAAGGGAAATTTTGTTGTAAGTTAAATGCCCAACATAACTAACTATCACGCCGTTTCCCCGCAGGGGTAGGCAGAGAGGACGGACCGCCAAACAACTCGGTCACACCACACACTTCTTGCCTCTTTCACATTCATACATCGTCTCATATATACTCTTCTATTATTGTGACTCTTTACATGGCCCGACTCGAGTTTCTGATTCATGTCTTCCTTGGGCGTCACCGACTTCTGCTACCATTCGCATTTGCGTCATATATTCTCCTTACACTCCTTTCTAAGCTCAGGTGGTAACTAACATATTTAATTGGAAAAGGATTAATTTATTTGTTTTTACGCCCAAAAAGGCTTTTACATAAAAGTAGTACATGATGCAGTGTACATAGGAGAATATCTGTATTATACAGGAGATGCTGACAGTAAATAGATGAAATCCATTGTAAAGAAGGTACAAAATACACAATTGTAAAATTGTGATTACAAATATAATGAGAAAATATTAAGAAATAATTAAAAGAAAAACTAAATAAAGAAAAAATATTTGGTCAAAATAGTATCGCAAATTATCCATTATATATGTAAATGATTACTGTGGATTATCCTTGGGAGATATATATATACCGTCGCGGACTATTCTGTAGGCCTTTTTAAGATGTACAATTCCGTACTAGATTATTTTGATGTATCTCATAAGGTTTAGCCAGCGTAAGCAATGTAGTGCCCAAAAATATATATTTTACGACTTTATTACAAAACATGGACTTAACTCTACTTTCTATAAATATAATAAACATTCTGCAAGAAATTCTCTAAATTATAGTGATAACCGTATTGTAGTTTAGAAGAACTAATCGCATAAACAGACAGACGCGGATAGAGACTTTATTTTATATTGTTTCGATTTCGGTATCGTCTTTGATCCCCAACTAACATTCTCAGAGCACATATCCAACTTACTGCAACCTCCTGGAGTTTATCTTCAAAACACCTAAACAGATTAATAATTTATTAATTCAAACGCCCTGATTAATGTGAGAAGAGTTAATGGATTGTTTGTTTGTTTGTTTGCAGGCATCACCGGCACCATGTCGTTCTTCAACAACCTGAAGAAGGTGTTCCTGGGGGGCAGCGGGGGCCACGATGCCAAGAAGAAGCGGGTGTTCTCCAACATCCGCATGGACTGCAGTCCCGACCTCTATTGGGAGATGATCGGGGAACTCGGAGACGGAGCTTTCGGAAAGGTACAGAAGATCCTTATTTCACAACAAACTTAAACTTGATACATAGCAGATCATGGTGCCGTCCCTAGCTGTAGTTGTTTTCGTGATGCATGAATCGCTGATACTCTCCATGTATTCTCATATACAGGTATCTAAGGAACTTTTTTTTAATCTGTTCTAATTTCTCAATGTATTTTTGCTGGTTCGGGGTCCATACAGCTGAGGCGTATTCAATTTTAGACCTTATAATACAATAATACATAGCCATCATTGCTTCGAGATTAGAAAATTGCTTGCAACATCTTATTACATACCCTAGAAGCTTGTAGCATGATGATGTCAACTGCAATATATGGTCTGAAAACATAAGTTTGCGATCAAAGATAACCCCCTAGGTTCTCGATGGATTTTACTGGTGGCAATATATAGGGTCTGCCATCTAACGTTTTTTTTTTCAACTAGTGCTTATTTCGTGAATGGTAACACTTAGCTCATGTCTGATTTGACAGATAATTACTGTTATCCTTCCGCTGAAAGAATATGGTTGTGTATACGCTTGAACAACGCTGGGAAATATTGCGACATTACTTTGAAAATCATGGTAATGTTGCAGAATGTGTGCGAAAATTGCGTACGGATTTTGGAAGAAGAGAAGCACCGTCAGCTTCGTATGTTCGTTATGTTGTGAAAAAAGTGAAAGAAACTGGCATCCTCATCGATAAACCAAAGCGTGAAAAGCCAAAAACAGTGCGTACACCCGAGAATATTGCTGGTGTAAGTGTGCGTGAAGCGCCATCAACATCAATTCACCGTCGTTCTCAACAATTGAACATTTCGGAGACATCATTGAGACGAATTTTGCATAAAGACCTTGGTATGATGCCATACAAAGTCCAATTGGTTCAAGAGTTGAAGCCAACTGACCATCCAATGCGTTTTCGCTTCGCTGAGTGGGCCTGCGATCGACTTACAGAAGATGCCGATTTTGCCAAAAAAATCATCTTTTCCGATGAAGCTCATTTTGATCTTAGCATGTATGTAAATAAGCAAAATTGTCGCATTTGGGGCACAGAAAACCCGCACGCATACATTGAAAAGCCGATATACCCAAAACGAGTCACTGTTTGGTGCGGATTTTGGTCCAGAGGCATAATTGGGCCATTTTTCTTCGAAAATGAGCAAGGAGTGGCCGTTACAGTCAATGGCGATCGTTATTGGGCCATGTTGAACGAATTTTTGTTCACAAAAATTGAAGAGGAGGATATTGGCAACATTTGGCTTCAACAGGACGGCGTTACGTGCCACACAGCCGAAGCTACTCTCGATGTTTTGCGCCCATTTTCAAAAAAAAAAAAAATGTTATTTGGCGGACCCTTTATATATTTGAACAAAATAATCATGAAGCATTCTTCCTTCTTTTTAACCATTCTTCTGTAATGAACTCCCCAGGCCTCTGAAATATTCTGTCAGAAGGTCGGAGTGTTACCTCTTTGCAATAAAATCCAATTAAATGCTTCAAGAAAACCCTTGCACTTGATATCTCAATCATCATGCAGAATAATATGAACCCGCACCTTGAGGTTCTCACCTTATTTATTATCGTGTTATTCTCCAGTTAACGCCATCTATGTGTAGCCTAATAGACTAATATAGTGCTAACTACGGGTGAGCTCATACACTAATATAAAGGATGTTACAGTAAGGACACACCCTCTAACGACAATGCTTAGAGAAACAATCGATGAGTTCTATAAATGACACGTACTAGAGAAACGATCGATGGAGATTTCACTGTAGGCATCACAGACATAGGAATTAATAGACGAGAAGATAATGGCGAGGGGTAAAATCAACTGTTGAAGAACGAAGGGGGTTAAGCTGACTGTGATTCGTCAATAAATCAATCTGACAGTAAATAGGCATCTCGCATTATAATATCACCATTTACTTCTTAAAAGTAAAATCTGCTTTTGAATGAATAGACATTTTTACATGGGAGCGCAAATTACTCGCCACGTTATGAACTAATTTGCAAAGTCCAAATTCGGCAAAGTAAATTTCTTCTGTTTGCAGAGTCGTAGTTAGTTTCAGAGTATTTAGTTAAGACACTTTTACAAATGTCTCATAATTTACTTACCCCAGTAAACAACGATGAGCACACTTGAGAATCGCTACATTGTGATGTGATAGTATATGTTTCTAAAACTGATCCATATAATACGGTGTGAATAAGCTTAAAATAAAGTAAAATAATGCTTACTTATGGAATGTAATACGACAATTGGGTTTATTCTCTTTTTCACATGTATTTTTACAAGTTTTCATATCACAAGTCAACATTTTGCCGTGTTATTTCGTAAAATGAACCGATGATGCCTCGACCATAGTTCGCACAAGAATGATGACGTCACATTTTCAAATTTCACTTGAGGCCATACGCGAGCACAGCCGGCTCCAATGGAACTGGTATGGGGAGTGGGGATAATACGCTTTTAATCACTTAGGGCAGGTCTACTAATATTCATATGTCTATGGTAGGCATGTTTAAAATCAATGCGCAATGTGCATTATAAGGTGAATGAATGATATATATATATATATATATATATATGTTATGGTTAAGGTTTTCACGGGTGTAAGATGTAGAATAATGTTCTCGGTTTACCCGCGTAAAGTAGTCCTTAAAAGGACTTTTTAATTTCTGACGTTTCGGACAGATCGCACTGTCCATCTTCAGAGGCCTTATGTCCTGAATTTCGTCTCAAACTGAACGCTTTCGCGTGTCTGTTCGGTCCGGAAGTCAAGATACAAGTGGGTGCTTATCAATTCTTATGTCTAGGACGAAGTATGCGTGTTGATAGTGATTTGACGGTAGAGGGGGTGGGGGCGGGGTTGGCAATATCAAGCAGTATGTGTGTAGCGACCTGATTGGGTTGCTTTGAACTTGTTGGAGGTGTTTCTGAGAATTTTGGAAATGTCGGTTTTGGGTTATTTTGGTCAATTATAACTTTCTTGATAAGCACCCACTTGTATCTTGACTTCCGGACCGAACAGACACGCGAAAGCGTTCAGTTTGAGACGAAATTCAGGACATAAGGCCTCTGAAGATGGACAGTGCGATCTGTCCGAAACGTCAGAAATTAAAAAGTCCTTTTAAGGACTACTTTACGCGGGTAAACCGAGAACATTATTCTACATATATATATATGTATATACAATATACAAATGCGGACGACTAGAATTAGCTCTACATTGAACTTTGTGGCGGTACATACTAAAACTTCTTTTGGTCAAAGAAATTATTTATATCAGGCACCACTTATGTTTAATATTCTTCCAAATCATATCAAGTCTACCAATTCTCTAGTTAAATTCAAAAAGTTAATTAAGGTTTTTGTATTGACAGACGATTGTCTTAATATTTTTTCATCCTTTTCCTTTCTTCAATAATAAGATTTTATATAAGTCCCATTTGCTAAAAACTGAATGTCACCCTATCTGTCTTTATTATCTACTTTGCTTCTTCTTTTGAATAATGATTAATGATTAGTTATGGTTCAAATATTGTTACAATATACTGTCAAATTATCCATCTGGTAACACATCTAATACTTATTTTTTCTTTAATTTTGAAATATTTTGTGTTTGTATGTAGAATTACTTTATGTTTGTGATTACTCTTATGTTTGCTTCACTCAAATGTAAATTGTTAACCTCGATACAGGCTTTGTCCTAGTGAGGTTGATTTTTATGTGAAAAAAAAAGTGTTTTATGTATAGTGAGATGCAATAAATAAATAAAAATATGTATATATATATATACAGGGTGTATCGGCACTAACCCGACAAACTTTAACCAGCTATTCCTTAGCACATTTGGAGTAAAAAATGTTATGGGCACTTTGCTGTCCGGTAGCATTTTTTTTTCAATTAAAAACAAAAAAAAATAAAAATTTCCACACTCCATCACTGTCATTGGCATTGCTTTTCGTGTTCAACAGCTGTTATAAGCAAGTATGTCGAAAAGCGTCTTCGCTCTTTCGCACACACTAAATAATAATAGTTAAAAATGAGACGAATGGTGCCGTGCCATTTCGTTGTGATTGTAAAAGTGCGCCAATATAGGTACACACATGCATTATTCAATGGAATTCGAATAAAATATTGTCAGATGGGTTTTCAAACTTTGACAAAGGATAAAACATTGGTGACATGTGGTGAAAATATGAATAGTAAATTTTTTATTAAAAAAAAATGTTACCGGACAGCAAAGTGCACATAAGATTTTTTACTCCAAATGTGCTAAGGAATAGCTGGTTAAAGTTTGTCGGGTACGTGCCGATACACCCTGTATATAAACATCCGGAAGAAATGATAATTGCTTAGTTTAGAAGAGCTAAGCGCACAAACAGACAGATGCGGTTATTGAATTTATTTTGTACTATTTAGAGATGTAATATGTTCCGTGTCTGCAGGTGTACAAGGCACAGTACAAGAGTACCGGGAAGCTGGCCGCTGCCAAGATGTGTCTCCTCGAGGGGGAGGACGACCTGGCCGACTTCATGATAGAGATAGACATCCTCAGCGAGTGCAAGCATCCCAACGTGGTGGAGCTGCACGAGGCCTTCTTCATCGACCAGAAGTTATGGGTGAGTTTGTTACAACAGTTTGATAAGCAATAGACAGCTTACTCTAAGGTCAGCAGATCTAGATTTTTTTTTATTTTTTTTTTATATTAACTCCACACAGGAGGCCCTGAAGAAAATAATTTCCCTCAGGGCCTATGTCATCTTTGGGGATGCTGTGTGGAGGGTCTTTTTGTGGAGAGGAAAGAGTGAACATGGGTCTTGAAGAGTCCCATGTTGTAGGAGGGAGGAAACACAGAGGCCGGCAGTTCGTTCCACAGCCGAGCTGTTGAACTTAAGAACGAATCGTAGAAGCGACCCGTTCTCATGTGACAAATGTCAACCGTGTACAAATGTTGGGCGCGCGTTTGGCGTGTATCCCGACTACGCACCGGTGCCGAAGGGATCAATGACGCTAGTTCCTCAGAGCATCTTCCATTGTAATACCGATAGAATAAGGACAGCATACCTACCTGACGCCTGTGCTCTAAAGATTGCAGTCCGTTTGTTAAGATTGGGGAATCTATCAAACGGACCGCCCGTTTCTGCACAGAGTCAAGGGTTTTTTTCAGGTATTTTGGGGCTCCGGACCAGAGATGGCTGCCAAATTCGACAGTAGGGCACACTTGCGATTTGTACAGGGTCAGCAGTTGTGTACTATTAAAGTATCTGCGGGCTCTGTACAGTACACCCAGCTTCTGAGAGGCCAACTTTACTCTGGCTTCGATGGAGCCCCCGTACCTGAGCTGGTCACTTATAGTTACACCAAGCATATCAATGGAAGGTAATCGTAATTGGTAATCGTCTAATCGAACTTTCTAGGTCAAATCGAGCCGTTTACTATGATCATTCTTTTAGTGTAACAGGTCTGCTCATCTGGAATAGACTTCCCTCAGCTCTTACTAATCAACAGAATTTGAAATTTTAACTTCTTTTCAATATTTTATAATAAGCCATATTCTAACACTTCCAGTAATTGTTTGGTTTCGATTGCCTCCTTATTGTACCTTTTAAAATGTCTGCTCAGAAGATTCTCATTTCTGAGCATAAACTGCCTCCTGTTTCCTGCTGTTATTGTAATTCTAAGTTTTGTCATCACTTTGTATAAACAGCGTATTTAATGTTATTATATTAGGTCTGTATTGGGTAAGGCACACTGTAGGCATAATTTTAAGAACCACTAATACTGAATTACCATTTTTTAAGTTTGTTATACGAGTAGTAAAGCACACTTGAAGTGAAATGACACTAAACTGCGCTATATAAATGCCATGTTATTATTAATGCCATGTTATTAGCTGACGTTTACTCGGTGTTGCTGGAGGTTATCCTTAGGAAATAGACACATACCGTACTGTACTTTTCTGTAGACCTTTTTAAGATATACAATTCCGTAGTACATTATTTTGATGTATTTCATAAGGTTTAGCCAGCGTTTGCAATACAAGTGTCCGAAAATATTTTTTTACGACTTGATTACAAAACATCGACTTTTCTCTACTTTCTATAAATATAATATGCTTGTATTATATACATAAACCTTCCGAAAGAAATTCTCTAAATGATTGTGAACATCGTATCAAAATCCGCTGCGTAGTTTAGAAGAACTAAGCGCACAAACTAACAGTCGCTGTAAGCAACGTAAAAAGCAGAAAATGCTAAATAGATAACTTTGGCACCTCATAACTCGGAACAAGGTAAAGTGAAATTGAAGTTGTTAATATGTAGTTGGTCAATTGACCTCCTGAGTGTGAAGGTGTTTGAGGTCAATCAAGCGTGTGTCAAATGTCAACTCTCAATTGTTTAAAGACCTCTGCACATTTTTTCAATATTATCGCCGAGTCTAGATAATATTTTTATAAACATTTGAAATTGCTAAATCAACTTTTGTGATACTGCGTTAAAGAATTTTAAATTTTATAGATTAACCTTTCCCTTATTGTGCTAAAAAAAATCCACGCATTCCGGTGCTGTGTAGTCAATACACATCTCAAAATAAGCGATTTAATATCGGAAAAATATGAATATTCATAGCTAATCGCTTATGTTTATTATATTTTATATCAAAAGTGATAATAATTGTGATTTAATTGCTGAAAACATGAAAAACTATCGGCAGATGCTAAAAAAACGTGCGAGGGGTCCACATCTAACGACGGTCCGCGACCGACTGGCTGGCGGCTGGCACACAGCTATGTGGTCGTAGGTATCGATTGTCTAAATCAAAATACAACTGCGGACGTGTGGATTACTCATGTTCCCGCATAACGAACTAAAGCGGGACATCAATAGAGTGTCATTTCCTCGCACACTTTTCGCGTAGCATTGTCACACGGTTGATTGTATTGGTGTATTTGTTTCCGATTTTTAACAAAAATCTCTGTTTTTTAATTGAATTTGAAAACTATGTAAAATATTATTTTTTAATTCAGTGCATAAATGTATAACGGAGGAATACCACTCTAGTGTATAACGGAGGAATACCACATCCTCAGCGAGTGCAAGCATCCCATTATACATTTACCATTATCCGTTACATAGTTTTCAAATTCAATTAAAAAACAGAGATTTTTGTTAAAAATCGTAAAACAAATACACCAATACAATCAACCGTGTGACAATGCTACGCGAAAAGTGTGTGAGGAAATGACACTCTATTGATGTCCCGCTTTAGTTCGTTATGCGGGAACATGAGTAATCCACACGTCCGCAGTTGTATTTTGATTTAGACAATCGATACCTACGACCACATAGCTGTACGTGCCAGCCGCCAGCCAGTCGGTTGCGGACCGTCGTTAGATGTGGACTCCTCGCATGTTTTTTTAGCATCTGCCAATGGTTTTTTCATGTTTTCAGCAATTAAATTACAATTATTATCACTTTTGATATAAATCTGAACCCAGAATTTATTATATTTATAGAGTTATTAAAGTTATTAGAAGCAATGTGTAGTAAATACACACCACAGATAAGGAAAGGTTAAAGGAAATTGTATTTTGTAAATAACGCCATTTGATTTTACAAAACTGAATATGAACATATCGATTTGAAACACAACCAGTGTCGCCTATTCACATAAAAACCTTCTCCTAAAACTCCTAGGTCCTAAATAATTGACAGTGATATTGATCATATTAGATAACTAGCGCACACTCATAACAATCACAGGAGAAGGTGAATTCTAGTCAGTAAATAACGCTTTCTTTAAAATGGATAAAGCGCAGGCCCTTAAATCACGAAATCCAACTTTTCTGTCAAGATTAACAACCCTAAGAAATTTAAACTAAAGAGATACAGAAAAAAATTCTATTATTACAGGTAGGGTGACGCAAGGTTCTGTGCTGTCACCAACGCTGTTTTTGTTTTTTTTACATTAGCCTCTTACAGGTCGCCATGTCATCTTTGGGGATGCTTTATTGAGGGGATTTTTAGGGAAAAGAACGAGAAGAAGTTCTGGGAAGGAAAATGTATGAGATGTGTTTAGGAATCTGGTCAATGTGTGGACTTATGAATCAATCTCTCCCGATGCGTTGCAAGGCGATGCGTCGAGATAGTCTGGCTTAAAAGGTCTCCCACGACCAGTCTCTCCGATCCAGGTGGGCAAACCTAGAACTCACCCCGTGAACCCGGGCACCCCCGCTAAGTCACCAAACGTAGCGAACCACTCTGGGTGACCTATGGCAGGAGTGTTGGTTACGCAATAAATGGTTTCCGGGGCGGCGGTACCCACAACCGCCTCGCTGACGATAGTACCGTTCAAGATGGTTATCTTCCTAAAGTCCCCTTCCACTTATGAATGGATTTGGGACTTGAAGCGGTCTGATTAGACGAAGGAAGAATGGCGGAATCCCCAATGTAACAAGATTTGATGTCCCAAATTGCACTCTCATTGACATTCATACATTTACAAGATCAAAGAAACTGCATGTATTTGAATATACAATCAATGAAATTATTCTCCAACACCTAAACCAAATCAAAGATCTAGGAGTTATTACGACAGGAAACTAACTTTTCACCAACACATCGATGATTTAATAAGCAGAGCATACAGGCTAATAACTGGCCCAATTAAATTTGTTTGTACCAGAATCTCACTCTCGAGTACGTCATCACAATCTTCTATACACGGTGTCCGGAAACTCGTAGTACAAGCGGGAAACTGGAGAATCTACACCACATGGGGAACCCAAAAAAACATAAATTTTTTTGATTTGAGCATTTTCAAAAAAAAAAAAAACCAAAAAAAAATATTTTTCGGCTATTTTAGGGTTAAAGTTTTTTCTGGTGTTTAGGGTTGAATAACAGATGTTTTAACCCTGCAGAGCAGAAATATTTTATGATTACACCGGGTTAAATGAAGGGTGATTTCAAAATAATGCTTCAAATCCGAGTTTCTTCATCTGTTTTACTTTCAAATAGTTTTAATTAGTTGGGTACTTTGATCTTCAGTAATAATTTATAAGAATTTGATTAAAAAAAAAAAAATAAAAAAAAAATCAACTTCAAACTCGATTTACTCGATAACGAAAGCTCAAATAAAAAAAAAAAATACTACAAAATCGACTCCAAATGTGATGTAGACTCACCAGTTTCCCGCTTGTACTACGAGTTTCCGGACACCCTATATAGTAGAGCAAGCCGCACTAATTTATTTATGAACTCACCTGTGGGGAGAGTTACGTGCTTTTTGAATGCGGTAGATACAAAAATAGATTTATTTTTTGTGTCCTATAGCGCATTTGCGAGATTTTTGGAATTGCATATACACTGCATAAATGGTACAATTATAACGTCTTAGGCTATATTACCTGTAATTGTTATAAATAAATGTACAAATTATATAAATAAATAAATAAATTTGTCGCGGCAAGCTAGTAGTAAGTTCTAAAACATCAATATGTGAAACGCGCATCGCATTTGGAACTTACGAGGTAAGCGGCGAAAGCACGCCGATCTTCTTGTGGCCGGGAAGATTCTCGATTCTACCAGGCACGAGTGTTTATTGTCAGTTTTTAGCACTCAGTCAGTCAAATATGATTTAAGATTTTCACAACCAAAAGTATTTTTGCTATTTGTTTTTGGGTTGTTATGCCGTGTTGCGCTTACTCCTTCTTTAGCCAACATTTCGGACAGCATTGCAGTGTCCATCATCAGGGCAGATGTGTTATTGGCAGATGTGTTACACAGTCAGTCAGTCCTATTCAAGCATCTAGCTACGACTGAGGCGGCTGGTTGGCTCGTCACCGCGCACCCTACGTACAAGCGTTCCCTGCGTTGCCAGTGCTGCGTCTCACCAGGTTCACCGTCCCTTCGGCACACCTTCTCACTGGCGCACCTGGTCTTCATCTCCAGTGCTGAACATCACTAACGAGTTAGGTCTCCGCCCGCAATGACGTAGAGTCACCGACTTCACCCCCGTTCATCTCCACTTCATCTGGTGTTGACCATCGACTTATCTCTACACTGACCTAAATAACGCTGTGATGCTGCTACTCAACCTCTTTCATTCGCCTCACCTTACCATTCCCAAACATTGAAAGAAAGAAAAATTAATTATTTGCTTAATATGTATATATTGGGTAAATGAATCACATTCAAAATAAGTAACAGGCTCCAACTGTTATCAAAAGATAACATATATTACGTCTGTCCGTAAATGTGACCACATCCTGTCAGAGTGATAGGGAAAAACATGTTCCAACAGTCCGTGAGTCCGTGACTTGTTCCATTCACTTGCGCGTCACTCCTTTCTCCGCTCTACATTTCAAAACCGTTCAAACGAGTCATTTTCTTAACTAACTAACTAACCATTAACAAAACTCTCGCTTGAACAGACTGTGTAATAATTACAGTAACATCATTTCAAAGGTGGACATTTTAAATCGCGAGCTTAATATATATAAAAAATCAACGTTTTTACTAACTAACTATCCATCACGCCGTTTCTCCGCACGGGTAGGCAGAGAAGACGGACTAATTCACATTCATACATCGTCTAGTACATAATCTTCTATTCTGACTCTTGACATGGCCCGACTCAAGTATCTGATTCACTTGATCGTGCCATGTCTTCCTCGGGCGTCCCCCACTTCTGCTACCATCCACATTTGCATCGTATATCCTACTCAAACTCCTTTCTTCGCTCATTCGCTCACATCAGCCTTGCACTCTTTGCGGACTTCCACATTTCTTACACGATCAAACATGGTTTTACCACATATACGCCTCAGGGATCTCATTTCAACAGCATTCAATCTACTTTCATACTTTCTCTGCCAGTTCCATGCCTCACTTCCATACATCAGGGTAGGTACCAGCACTCCATTGTAGACTGCTGCATATTATGGTGACACTCCATGAATGGAGTTACCTGCATTTCCCCTTGTTTCAATATCTCTGTCAGCCTTCCCATCTCTCTAGAACATACTTCCTAAATACACAAACTCATCCACCTGCTCCAAGTATTCCTCAGCAACAACTATATTGCACACTGTTTTCGTACTCTCTCTTTCAAATACCATGACTTTAGACTTACTTACATTCATCATTAACTCATTCTTCATACACACTTCGTTCATCCTAGATCTTCCATACAATTAGCAATCAGCATACAGCAGGCAACATACTTTCAGATTACTCAAATTCGCGCCCAATCCCACCTCTTTCAATACTTGCATACATTTATTCTTTTTTACTATAATACATATATTTTTATTTACAGTTTTGAATGCTGTAGAAGTGAAATTCATGCATGATCATGTGAGAAATGTGAAGATCCGCAAAGGAATGCTAGGCTGACGTAAGATTAAGAAAGGGACGCTTAGATGGTTTGGGCGTGTAGTGCCAATGAACGAATAAGGGATTGTAAGGAGAATTTTACCTAGTGTTCTTCAATGTTAAATGCTGGTAATCTTAATAATAAAAAAACGTACAGGATACTAGTCATCGGTGACGTCACAGATTACGTCCATAGATTCGATGCGTTTTTTGGAGACCCGATTAATTACAATTTTGAAAATTATTTTAACTGTTAAAACTAAGGATGAGTTGTTTCGGAGAATTTGAACAATTCATCAAATATCAATGTTCATTTTCAAGTTCTGTGAAAGTCCTATTCAAGTTCTGCTATTATATCATAATAGACTAGTTGCTTGACAGAACTAAACTAAAAACAGAACTTCAAAAAGTCTTTCACAGAGCTTGAAAGTGGATGTTGAAATTTGATGAATTGTTCGAATTCTCCGAAACAAACCCGTCCTAAATATATAGCTGCAGTGCACCTCAAGGAAGTACTGATTTCACTGGACTACAAATGTAGCCAGACAATTGTAACAATAGGGGTTAAGTTAGAAGGTGTTAACCTTTAGAATGCTACGCGTCGCAAAAGCGCCGCGATCGTTTGTATCGAAAATTGCAGCGCAGCGCAGAAGCACTGCGAGTTTCAGTGTGTTTTTGGTGCTCCGCAGGAGTGGACGTACGCTAACCTCGCGCGTAATTTGTAACGAGAGTGCATTCTTATACATGTAAAGAAAAATATAATTTTCTTTAATTCAAGGTAATGCCGAGCTTGTCTCGTCATTGTGGCTGTGTGTGTCGTAGACTGTCACTGGCTGGATGTGCGCCACAGTACCTACACAGTCGACTCGATATTTCGTAATCTATGGTTTAAGACATAGTAAAAATAATCTATGGGTTGTGACAAGGCAGATTGATGGGAATAATTTCAATAATTGGTAATTGCTATCGTGATTGTGATTATGGAATTGACATAACAATTAATAACATTAAATGTCGTTTCTTTCCTTACAGGTAATGTTTTGTTACTGAATGCTTTTCTTTATGTAAATCTTGTGAGATTAACAAAATAAACCTCTACTTTCCTTACCGAGAAACTCAATTTTGTTTTAATTGATTCTGTCGTTCAAATAACAAGGAAAATATCATTATATACATTTAAAAATAACATTTTTTTCTGTTTCGTTATATATTTAATAAAAAATAACCATGTCACGTGATATAATTTCGAACGTGAAAGCTAGCACATGAAAATGTTTTGATGTGTTCATTCAGAGAGAAACAAAGAAAGGGAATTTTGAATATGAAAAGATCAAGAAAAAGAAAGGGAATTTTGAATACGAAAAGGTGAAACCAAGCATGATTGATGACTACAACAAATATATGGGAGGTGTGGACGGATCTGACAAAATGTTGTACGTGTATTTGGACGAGCGAAGAACCCTAAAATATTGGAAAAAAGTAGTTTTCAACATTTTTGGAAGAATGGTGCTCAACTCTTATATTTTGTATGTTTCCAATACTACCGAGAAAAAAATGCCCGGCTCCAATTCACGTCGAATTATTGAGGATCTCAAAAAGGAGTGGATGAATCATAAAAATAGCGTGTCAACACAACCATCTTCATCATACAAAAAATTAGCGCTGGAAAAATTACCGTTACGCCAGTGCGCGGTGTTTAGCAACAGAGGGAGTGGGATAAAGCGATGCGTTATTTGCGTTCGCTGTAGGAAAGGCCTACACGCTATTTGTGCGGCAAAACATAATTGTTGATTATTTTTTTTAGATTTTTTATTTTCAAAACTAAATAAAATACAATAATATTGATATTTTATGTTTATTTTTTCATATTCATATCAATAAACATTTTTTCTTTATAATGCAAAAAGAATTAATAAAATTGATTGATATTTGTCTAAATTAGAGTGTTAAATTTGACACCATTATTTTTTCCTCTAAATTAATCAATATGTGTATAGCAATTTACATTTATATTTGGAAAAATTGATTAGCACTAAAACGGTTAATTGATTTAAAAAAATGTACTGCAGTTCATTACAGTACCAATGCTGACTGACTTATCGCTAAACGAAGCTATGTAAAGATAACCAATTGCTGATGGTAATGTTGCGGTGTTCCAGATGCTGATTGAGTACTGCGACGGGGGCGCTCTGGACTCCATCATGGCGGAGCTGGAGAAGGGGCTGAGCGAGTCGCAGATCGCCTACGTCTGCCAGCAGATGTGCCGTGGGCTGGCGTTCCTGCACGAGGCCAAGGTCATCCACCGCGACCTCAAGGCGGGCAACGTGCTGCTCACCATGTCTGGAGGCGTCAAACTTGGTATGCTTCACACTACCTTCCGTGACTTGTTCCAGTCTTCCATGACTTGTTTCCTGTTATCAATGACTTGAATCGTCTGCTCAACGACTTGTATCATGTTCTCCATGACTTGTATCATCTTCTCTGTGGCTTGCAGCTAGTTGTCTGTGAATTATATCATCTTCTACATAACATGTAGCAAATTGTCCATGACTTGTATCATGTTATACATGACTTGTAGCAACTTATTGATGACTTGTAGCAAGTTATTGATGACTTGTATCACATTCTACGTAACTTGTAGCGAACTTTCCATGACTTTTAAGAAGTTTCAGAGGCTTTGAAAGTTCTCCATGTCTTGGAGAAAGTTGTCTATGACTTGTGTCACGTTTTCCATGAATTTTCAGCATCAAAAATGCAATGTGACTTCTACTACACACCTTGCGCTCATAAAAGACCTTTCCTTAAGGAGTGCGAAATATATTTCACAAGTTATTTACTTCCTGTTTGTTTGCAGCGGACTTTGGCGTGTCAGCCAAGAACAAGTCAACACTTCAGAAGCACGACACATTCATCGGCACGCCGTATTGGATGGCGCCCGAGGTGGTGCTGTGTGAGACCTTTAGGGACAACCCCTACGACTTTAAGGTGAGTCTATCACAGACAGACAGAGATCTGGAGGCATTTGTATATCTTGGTCAGTTTCATAGTAGCGCTACATTGCTGTGTTACTGTGCTGCGAGATGACTAAACTAATCTGTTTGTTTGATTCTCCAGGTGGACATCTGGTCTCTGGGTATAACGCTCATAGAGCTGGCGCAGACGGAGCCGCCCAACCACGAGATGACCCCCATGCGCGTTCTGCTGAAGATACAGAAGTCGGAGCCGCCCACCCTGGACCAGCCCTCGCGCTGGAGCCAGCACTTCAATCAGTTCATCGCCCGGGCGCTGGTCAAGGTTACATATTTTACAATATAACTTAGTATAACCGAGGAGTGAAATCTTCTGCACGGGAGATTACGTAGAGGGCATTCTGGGCGGCTGATTGAGGGAGACCTTTCGACCTCTTCAGCAGGACTCTTACGTCTGTCATTCCTGGACACACTGACCCCCAGATTCCTACCCACCCCTCATAACTTTTCCTTCCTAGAACTTCCTCTCCTTGCTTCTCTCTCCACACAGCATCCCCAAAGATGACATACTTCCTGAGGGGAATTATTTTCGTCAGGGCCTCCTGTGTGATGATGTAAAAAAAAAACAATTTTTTATTTTTTTTATTTTTTTATTTTTATATGAACTCCACACAGGAGGCCCTGAAGAAAATAATTTCCCTTAGGGCCTATGTCATCTTTGAGGATGCTGTGTGGAGGGTCTTTTTGTGGAGAGGAAGGAGTGAACATGGGTCTTGAAGAGTCCCATGTTGTAGGAGGGAGGAAACACAGAGGCCGGCAGTTCGTTCCACAGCCGAGCTGTTGAACTTCAGAACGAATCGTAGAAGCGACCCGTTCTCATGTGACAAATGTCAACCGTGTACAAATGTTGGGCGCGCGTTTGGCGTGTATCCCGACTACGCACCGGTGCCGAAGGGATCTATGACGCTAGTTCCTCAGAGCATCTTCCATTGTAATACCGATAGAACAAGGACAGCATACCTACCTGACGCCTGTGCTCTAAAGATTGCAGTCCGTTTGTTAAGATTGGGGAATCTATCAAACGGACCGCCCGTTTTTGAACAGAGTCAAGGGTTTTTTTCAGGTATTTTGAGATGGCTGCCAAATTCGAGAGTAGGGCGCACTTGCGATTTGTACAGGGTCAGCAGTTGTGTACTATTAAAGTATCTGCGGGCCCTGTACAGTACGCCCAGCTTCTGAGAGGCCGACTTTACTCTGGCTTTGTTGGTTCAGATTACAGAGACTTTATTGCATATTCATTTTGACAGGATCCAACGCACAGGCCGACCGCCGAAGACCTCCTGAAGCACCCGTTTGTAGCCGGGGAGCTGGACTCCAAGTCGCTCCGAGACCTGCTGCTGGAGTACCGGGCCGAGGTGGTGGAAGAGGAGCTCCTGGATGACGATACTGAGGTAGGCCACTCCGCTGTTCCGCATGTCCGTGATTTCGTCTGGTATAAGGCTAAAACTTTTGTATTCAATTAAAAAGTATTATAGATTCTTAACAGATAACACAATGAATACACAAAATAAAAATAGGCATTTCACTATCTCTGATTATGTTCTGACTAAGCACTAATCCGCGGATTAGTCATTTTTTCGTTTTCACTATATCTGAATAACGCTAACGCTCGGGTTAAAGTTCGATTTGACTAATCAGTGCTCGAACCTCACGTTAGGCGCTATTCCTCGAATCAAAGATGGCGTCAAAACATTCCGAGTTTGACAGCGGAGAAGTGAGTCGAATTTTGTTGCGAAATATTATGGATACCGAGGTTTTTGATTTACAGAAGCAGGTGAAAGGGCGGCGATGCGAAGGCCGCGAGTTTTAAGAGCTCTAATGAATTTGAATGCTTGTATGATCCATCCTGAATTATTTGATTGTGTTCAAAATAAGAAACAATGTATTAATTCGACACGAATCTATCTAAAATGACCTGATAATCAACATAACATGCACACTTTGCGGTGTGCGGACTGTGGCGGGAAACTTGTCAATTGGCGTTGACGCTAGCATTCCATAGACATTGCGGCAAAACATGACAGGCGTTGCAGTAGATGGGGTAACTGCAAACATTTTGCGATGTTGCCAGACTATTTGGAGTGTTATCTATCCGGAAGCTCGGCAACAATGGTGAAACGGTCGCCGTTGAATAACGAAGTTATTCTGATCTTTAAAGCCAGCCAACGGCTAGCTAGTCAGATATTTAGCCCGATATAGTGAAATACCCCCTAAGGCTAATTTGTTCACTTTTGGAAACAGCTCATATAATCTTATAAAAATTCTTGTGTCTTCACTAAATCTCCTATATCACAGCTTCAGTGTTTTGGTGCTTAGTGCCTATTTTTATTTTGTGTATTCATTGTATTATTTGTTCTGTTTGGTGTCAGAATATATTATGGTGGCGGAATTTGATAATAATGTTATGTCAGTATTGTTGCGTTAGTGATGTGCAACCGGGAATATTCTAAAATGAGGTTGTCTCGTAATTTGTTTGGTTTCGATGAAAATGTATTATAATTGAGGAGTTGATAACGACAGTTTAGTTTTTAAAAATCTCCCACAATGACCGAGTTATGAGCTTTCAAAATGTACTTGGTCAAAACATAGTCAATGTGTCGTCTAGTCGAGACATGATTCATGATTGGAATGGCAGTGCTGCAGTATTCCTTGACATCACACGCTTAAGGTGGAAACACACCGAGTCGATGGTACCCAGGTCAACACAACGCAACGCGTGTGACCACGTGACAAGTGGTCTCTAGCTCTTAAGTACAGGCGCGTCTGCCGATTTTACTTTTATGTGTTTTACTTGTAAGCTGAAGCAATTCAGCTGTCGAAATAAACATTCATATATATACCAAATAAACTGTAGATGCATAGATAATACCACTCGTAGAAGTGAAATCAACTCGTTTGAGGCGTGACGCCACCCCCTCCATCTTACACGTCCCACGCTGATCTGGACAGCCCAGATCGGTGCAACAATGGAAGCGTTGGTTTGCGTTGCATCTAACATGTGTGTTTCCAAAGCAGAGGTTCCCAAAGTGGTCTATATGGACCCCCAGTCTATGTCAGTTAGAAAAAAATTTGGGGGTCCACGAGATTCAAATGGGGGTACATACGATGGGACCCCCATTTACCTCAAGTCACCATTTCCGTAAATGACACAATAGAGCCAACACAAATATAATAGACTGAGAAATTACTTATTTGATATTTGCATTTTTATATTTCGTAAAGTTGTTAATTGAGGTTTATAAATAGAGTCTATGTTCCTTTTCTTGTCAGAATTAATATATTCAAGCAAAACATTGCACATTGGAAGCCGCGAATTTTCCTAGTTCCCAACTTGTCTTTGAAAAACGTCTAAGGTAATATAATGACACATCTTCGGATCTACCGGATCTGCCCTGATGATGGACACTGCAACGATGTCCGAAACGTCGGCTAAAGGAGTTAGCGCAACACGGCATAACACCCCAAAAACAAACAACAAAAATGCTTTTGGCCGTGAAAATCTAAAAACTTACCTAATATAATGACGTTCAACATTTAAATGTACTTTCCACAGACTTCAAAACTAAGTTTGAGAACATTTTAACTATCGAAATGAAACGTTGAAGAATCGGAAAACATGTGACAAGAAGAAATGACCGGAATAAGCACTGACAAAGAACTTAAGGGGCAGTTCTGTAGGGCCAACTACAGAAAGAAATTCCCGTTGCTTATCCTGCTTCATTTTCATTTGGTGTAATACCTCACAAGGGCGCCCCTGTCTGCACAATGTAAAGACAGAGCAACTATACCGCCGCCCGGTTGTTGGGCAGGCAAGGGAAGGGAATTTTTTTACTAAAAAAATTAATGATTATCACATGGGACGTTAATAGTTTTAGGAAAATTCAATATTTGTCAGGCAGGGGGTCTACGGAAAAAAATATATTTGGCAAGTGGTCTACGAGGCAAAAAAGTTTGGGAACCTCTGTTCTAAAGCATTTAAAATGTATGGATTGTATTTGGTTCAGATAAAAATATTTCTTCCTTTATCGGCCGGCCGCAAATATCCACATTTTGACAACATGTCTTCGATTCCAATGGCTATTTTCCAATAATTCTAAAAGTTCTGTCGTTAACGTGCTCTAATTAATATGATACATTTGTAAATGACGTGATCTAACAACCTCACTGGTTAGTCTGGCGATTTCAACATATTCTTGAGAATTCCCAAAACTGAATTCCCTATATTTTACACATCACGTATGAATGAATGCATGCGGCAGCGCGACAGACTCCCAAGGCTTGTACCCGGAAGGTTGCGACGGGTTCGAAACCTGGCGCATATTTGCGCACGTTCCAGAGTGGTATTATCTATGCATCGCGCTTTTGAAAGATCATCATTCAGAATCGAAAGGTTCGAATATGAAAATTGAAAAGAAAAAATCTGAATTGCGCTGACCGTCGATTTGATGAATTAAATGTAACGAAGTCTTAAAAGCCTAACCTAAATATTGCTTGACCATGTTGTTTATTCATCGACAGTATGAAACCTTACTAATACCTCTGCATACTAACAATATATACAGTATTCTCTCAATAATTCGCCGCTTGATTATCGCTAATAATCCGTAAATAATTATAATCTGCCGTTATCTTTGCGAGTTGAAAGCACAAAATCAAGCTCTATAATTGGTCGGTATTGATCGCTTGCCTAGGCTCGAGCGCCAAGTACACCGACAGGTTGGTTTATCTCATTCGTACTACACACTCGGTTAATGTACCACCGTCTAGCTTGCTAGAGCTGACCATTTAACCACTCACCGGGGCTCGTTATTGTTGCTTTATAACATTTCCGTTAGTCCTTTGTGAATTCATGTGTTACCAAAGATATTAGAAGAACGAGATGTGCTATGAGCAGTTCATACTGTGTGGAATTGTTTTGCCCAGTGTCGCCGGTTTTGTTCACCAATACTACTGCACACCTTCGCTTACGCTAAGGTATCCACACTAATACATAGAACAGATTTCTGTGCGTACACGTCCCGATACCGTTCAAAGTACCCTAATTAGGTAGTACTCCGCCTACGGTCCGGCGGCCAACATAGCATATCTCGTTCTTCTAATATCTTTGTGTGTTACCGTCCATTTCGTTCTGCCACATTTTAATATGTTTACAAAATACTTCTCGCAAATGTAAACAAAAAATTGAAATTTTTGCGAAAGATCGAAAGCGACAGTGTTGGTTTGTTTTCTTTCTTCTTGCATATTTTGTATGTATGTACTATAATCTGCCGCTTTCGGTAGTTGGACGACACTTTGCCCGTTTTTGGGGTGGCGGATTAGCGAGAGAGTACTGTATATAATATTGTACTATTAATTAGATATGATATTATTATGTATTGAACTAACACGTGTGTTTTGTGCTTTTTTCACGCTACCAACTAACCGCCTGTCTTCGCGATGCCTTCTGCTTTTGCATCTCTCTAATCGTAAATAACTACAGAAGCTTAAGTTGAGTCAGAGATGCGGAAGCAAGAGACAAAGCAAGAAACTAAATAAAGGACAGTATCAAAGGATTGGTTAGTACCGATATTGTGTTTACGCTAAGTGTATAAACTGCCCGGCAAGTGGAAGATGAACCAGCGGCTCCCAACCCATTAAACATACCCTCGATTTACCAGAGTTTTGTACTTGGACGGCTTAGCGAAAAGTAGCTTATTTGGAAAGTAACTAGGCTAATACACAACATGGACGAAAGCAGCTTGGCCGAAAAGTAGCTCAGTTGCAAAGTAACTAGGCTAATACACAACATGGACCAAAGCAGCTTGGCCGAAAAGTAGCTCAGTTGCAAAGTAACTAGGCTAATACACAACATGGACCAAAGCAGCTTGGCCGAAAAGTAGCTCAGTTGCAAAGTAACTAGGCTAATACACAACATGGACCAAAGCAGCTTGGCCGAAAAGTAGCTCAGTTGCAAAGTAACTAGGCTAATACACAACATGGACCAAAGCAGCTTGGCCGAAAAGTAGCTCAGTTGCAAAGTAACTAGACTAATACATAACATGGACCAAAGCAGCTTGGCCGAAAAGTAGCTCAGTTGCAAAGTAACTTAGCTGGAACACAACTTAGACAGAGAGCAGCTTGGCTGAAAAGTAACTTGGCTGATACACGACTTAAGATGGAAAGCAGCTTGGCCAAAAGTAGCTTAGTGTAAAAGTAGTTGGCTGATACACGACTTAGATCGAAAGCAGCTTGGCCAAAAAGTAGCTTAGTGTAAAAGTAACTTGGCTGATACACGACTTAAGATGGAAAGCAGCTTGGTCGGAAAGTAGCATAGCCGAACAGTAGCTTAGCGGCCCAGCAGAAAAGCGGCTAACTGAAAAGTACTTAAGTTGGAAAGTGACTTAGACGGATTAGCTGGATTGCGGCTTAGAAAGAAAGCAGCTTAGCTGAAAAACGGCTGAACCGGGAAATCTTTTTAACGATAAATTGAGCCGTATTATTGTTTTCTTTTCTATACTTAACTGTTTTTTTTTGTAGATTATTTTTGTGTCCAAATAATCCTATAACTTTAAAATTGCTTACCGGGCAGTTTTTACATGTCACCCCTAAAATAGTATAAATTAGATTTAGTTCATTCTTAGCGAACACACTACATAATTATAATATTAATTTATTTATGATACATTATTTCATACTGTTTTTCCTTTCATTTCAATTCTATTATCTCCAGTTTTTAGGTTGTTTTGCCATGCTGCGATTCCTCCCTCTTTAGTTAATCTTACGGACAGCGTTACCCTGTCCATCACTGCACATCAGGCCGGATGTTAAGATTGTGATGAAGTGTGCGTTTGCGCATGTAGAAGTTGAATTACGGAGGCAATTGAAATTTTAAAAAAATTCCCCATTAATATTAATAGTCGACAGGGTACTTGACGGTTACACCAAAACTAAACACCGAAAACCACATTAATTTAAACAAAAATTAAATTAAGAAATACCATCCCTAAGAAGATTAATCCCTCACGCCTTTGGCATATTCTGTCGGATGGTTGGATTATTTCCGCTTTGCAATAAAATCCAAATAAATGGAATATTTCTGAACGCATCCGAAAACTAAAAACTGCTTTTGAAAGGTGTTGAAATCAGCTTTCAAATTTTATTATTGGAAATAAACATTATTTTTGAAATATAAAATTTTTTAATGCAAAGGTTCACCTTACGTTTTTTCTAAATAAAATTACCGATAATGAAAAAAAATAAACATACCCACATATTTTATTAGACGAATGTATTATAAACATTATTGTCGTCTCATGTTTTCACACGTTTCATGTGATAATACTTGTGGTTGGAACCTATGGTTTTACAGAGGTGTGCAAAAAAAAAATTTCCATGATTATCTTTTAGATTTGAATATAAAGCGTACTGTTTTTTTCTTTCTAACACCGTTTAGATGATATTTCTCACCTTGACGGTAAGGGAAACACAACCATTTAAATGAGACCTATATATGCCGTTCCCAAAACTGAACAAATTAGGCTGAGAGGTGCTAACACGTGCAGTAACTCAGTGCCATTTTTACATGCATAAATACGCACTTCAACGCATTCCCCGTTGATGAACAGTGTAACGATGTCCGATCCCTTGGCTAAAGAATGAGAAAGCGCAACACGGCGTAATAACCTAAAAATTTATCACGATAATCCTTTTGGCCATGAAATTCTTAAATCATATCATGTTAATTAATATTGTTTCAATTTAATATACAGGGTGTATCGGCACGTACCCGACAAACTTTAACCGGCTATTCCTTAGCACATTTGGAGTGAAAAATGTTATTGACACTTTGCTGTCCGGTAACATTTTTTTTTGATTAAAAACAAAAATAAAATAAAAAATCCACACTTCGTCACTGTCTTTGGCATTGTTTCTCGTGTTCAACAGCTGTTATTAGCAAGTGTGTCAAAAAGCTTCCTCGCTCTTTCATACACATTTAATAATAATAGTTAAAAATGAGACAAATGGTGCCATGCCATTTCGTTGTGAACGTATATTGCCAAATGGGTTTTCAAACTTTGACAAAGGATAAAACATTGGTGACATGTGGTGAAAATATGAATAGTGTCCACAACATTTTTTACTCCAAATGTGCTAAGGAATAGCTGGTTAAAGTTTGTCGGGTACGTGCCGATACACCCTGTATATATACCAAATTGTGTTGACTGACTTCCCGTCCAGAGGTTGAACGCCACTACATTAACTGCTCTTTCATTTCTTTCGTTACCAGGTTATACACAATGTCAACTGATCAATCTATATCACAAAAAAAACATCAACGGGTTAAAAAAATTTGAAACTGGCTTTACGCTTCGCCACACTTTAAAAGACAATAAAAACCTGATATTAATATCGCCCAAATGATTTTTTTAAAATTTTGCATGTAATATTTCTAGTTCGAATTTACTAGAAAATGAAAGCAAAAATATTAGAAAATTGACTCAAAACATGATGTAGATTCATCAGTTTTCTGCTTGTGCCATTAGTTTCCGGACATCGTGTATAAATCTGATAGATTATGTATTTACTGTGTTGCTTTTAATAATATTATTACTATTGCCTGTAACGCTTCTTTGGTACAACTAACGATTGTATATAATTGATTCTGTTTTTACGTGGGGGATAAGTTATACAAAATAAGAAAATGTGACATTGATTCTTTTGTATGAAAATCACTCCAGAATATCGTAAAATGAACCTCGTCTCTATTTATTCCTACACTATTATTGGGTACCGTTTGCACGAGGGGAGAATTCATCTAGAGTTATAATTAATAAGAATGAATATTACCGTTATTTGGTGGCTGGGTTATTTCTAGACAGGGTACAAACAGATTTGATTGTTGACCTTTTTTTTAACTCATTCCCTTCAATATCCCCTCGCAAAGACTCAGAAATAATGAACTGCTCTTCCTCAACCATCATTCGACAAATTATGGATATTATTCACCATTGTCCAGAAACTCAAGTCAAAACCTTAACCTTTTTTGGGATAAGTCTGAATGATTTTTGCCAGTCGCTAAACAAGTGACGGAATATTAAGTGTCCTGTGGTCCTGACCCACGGCGTATTCTTGACTTGATTCGACTTGTCACTTTATTTTCTTATATTATATCTGCCTTATGTCTTTGCTTTCATGTACCTTTGTCTACTCCTGTATTTTTCTTTTTACTTTATTCGTGTTATTATTTTGTAATTTGGACGATGTCCGTTAATAAATAAATAGATGTCGGATTCGAAAACTTGCTTCTTTTTCCAAGATGTCGCGCAGTGTTACCGTTTTTACATTTCTATAAATGGTTTGGTGAGTGGCGAGCTCGTGACTTTTGGGTGTACTAGAGTGCTAATATTACAAAAAATGGCATTATTGATGTAAACAACGACATCAATAATGCCATTTTTTTTTCCCTTATGAGTTACCTTATATACATTTTTATAAATGGTTTGGTAACCTCTTATTTCAAAAGCAGGTAAAAACAAATTTTACTGTTAACCTTTCAAATGCCGGATTCGTAACTTGCTTCTTTTTCAAAGATAACACGCAGCGTTCCCGTAAATTACATTTTTATGAATTGTTTGGTGGCCGTGTTATTTTATAATTTGATTTTGACCATTCGAATGCCGGGTGGAGTAGCCATTATGCCAGTAGATGGTTTGTTTTGTGATTGTTATTTTAAAATGGTGTAAAAACAGAATAGAGTGTATGTGGGTCGCGTGACGGACGGAACGCAGGTTAAGCACCGCCTAACCCCAATCTTGTGTGCTCTTTGAATTGCATGCGGCCAATCTGACCAGCCTCCAGGACCTCTTGGTGTGTCGAAGGTACCGTCATATACATCTATATAATATAATCACTGAACGAACAATTCACAGAAGTGTATGTGAAATATTTTTAACATACAACACTTTTGTAAATTATTTTTGGTGCAGGACTGTAATTATTACCCTTTGTGTGATAAATTGCTTCTACTACCTTTGCAAAAATATATTTTTGTATCAATTTCCATGTTTTAACATTGAATTAGTGTTTGTTAAATAACTACTTCGGAGAGCCTAAATTAAGGTAATTTAAGTAAACAAACAATTCAACTTAAATATCTAGCGTAAATTGCAAAAAGTGTTTTTTCTAAAGTAATTAAATTAGCGCCATCCATGAACGAGTGGTTTATGAATAATTTTATGTTTACCACAAGGTATTTGGCAAATAGATGTTATTTGACATTATTTAATATTTCATATTTTTTATGTTAATTTTTTTTTGACTTTACACTTTTATATCAAAATTTGAACATTGTTGGCATTGTTCGTGAGAACATATGATTTTGTGACTTGCTTAAATAATGACAAATATCAAAAACGCTAAAAAGTGTTGAAAACTTCTGAAATTGTCAAAAAGATTGAATAATTTCAAATAATGTCAAAAACATCTAAAAATGTCTAATAACGTCAAATAATGACAAATATCAAAAACGCTAAAAAGTGTTGAAAACTTCGGAAATTGTCTAAATGATTGAATAATTTCAAATAATGTTAAAAACATCTAAAAATGTCTAATAACGTCAAATAATGACAAATATCATCAAACATGCTAAAAAGTGTTGTAAACATCTAAAATTTTCAAAATCATTGAATATTGTCAAAAATACATTATTTTATGTCAAACATTTTGACTTTATTTGATTTTATTTTACCTTTTTGATGTTATTATTTTAATTATTTGACTTTTTTTTACATTATTAGACGTTTTTCATGAGGCTTTTTCATGGGTCATAAAAACACCTGTTCTCTTGCTGCAATGCCAACAACATGCGAATTTAGAGTTTTAATTCTTCATACTGAGATGAATGGAATGATGACTCGCTTCCCTTTGCGCGTGTTGATGCTGATGATTGTTTTGTCATGTTCCAGGAACACCGCAGCTCGCAGCTGCCCCTGGAGATGGAAGATGACTCCACTTCGGTCCGCTCCAGCGAGCCAAGTAAGTCATTCACAAGCATCCACTAAACTGTCTAAGCCGTCAATTTCACTAATTTTATTATATAAATAATATATACATGGATATTTATAACACAGTCCACATACATCACAGGCATACATACGCTTACCACATAGGCACACCAGTAAACGTTGGTACCCTGAAAAAATGTTAAGTTTTCGACCTTGGATGACCTCCGCTAATGTCGTCATTTTGTATAAAAGGTGCCGAACATTGGTTTTTTTTTCGAAATAATTCCTCAACAGTTGATCTTACAACAAAGTTTTTTTTTTTTTTTTCCATTATTTCTGGCTTTCACCCTTCAAGGGTGTTCTTGGCCATCATTTAAAATTATTGAGAAATGAAAGGTGAATTTACAACAAAGTTGTGAAAGACAAACTAAAAGAAGATAAAATTTCTGACATTTTAGATTCTATATATTTTTCTAAGTATAATACATAACGAGATTGAATTGAAGTAGATTGGATGCTATTGAAATGAGATCCCTGAGGCGTATGTGTGGTAAAACCATGTATGATCGTGTGAGGAACGTGGAGATCCGCAAAGAATGCAAGGCTGATGTAAGTGTAATGAGTAAGATTAAGAAAGGGACGCTTAGATGGTTTGGGCATGTAGAGCGAATGAGCGAAGATAGGAGTGTAAGGAGGATATATGATGCGAATGGTAGCAGAAGTCGGGGACGCCCGAGGAAGACATGGCACGATCAAGTGAATCAGATACTCGAGTCGGGCCATGTCAAGAGTCAGAACAATAGAAGAGTATGTATGAGACGATGTATGAATGTGAATGAGGCAATGAGTGTGTGGTGTGACCGAGCAGTTTGGCGGTCCGTCCTCTCTGCCTATCCCTGCGGGGAAACGGCGTGATGGTTAGTTAGTTAGTTAATACATAACGAGTTACAGCGACGAAGAGATTAATTTTTTTTTTTAAATCGTGAAAAACCCAATTTTTGTAAGTTTAGTTTATTAGTTTGCACACTGACGAATCAATATTTTTTTAAAAGAAAGACACATTCCTGGGTTGCGAATAACCTGACGATAATTTGAAAATCTCCTACTACCACCAGAGTAAGCGGAAAATGTTGCTTGTGTCGTGATGGAGGACTTAGTTAGCCTAGGAATTAACTCACGATGCTAGGGTGGGACCCAGATGCGATGCCAACTCAGCCACTGACCGGTCATATTGATGAGTTACAATCTATTTATACAAAGAAGAGTGTTTGTGGCGGACACAGGGCGGGCAGCGTGGATTTGTTTTTAATACAAATTAATGAAGTTTTGCACACTTAACCTCCAAAACAAGAGAAAGGTCACTGTCTACACCTGATTTCGAAAAACTCTAAGTCATTTATTCAGCTTTAATTTGCAGTAATTAGCATGAACATTTTATTTATATCTGTCCATTAATACCTGTGGTGTGCCAGGAAATTCACACGAAAAAGTTCAAAAGCTCAAATTCCAAAATAAAACGTCAAGTGTCCACTTAAATTTTTTTTGTGTCGCATTAAATAAGTATATGATAACAATTTTTTCAGATTTCGGTAGTTTATACAATTGTTGTTACTAATAATATTATTTTGTACAAGAAACCTGTAAATAAATAATGCTAAAAATATAATTATTCATTATGACGTAAAAATTTTGACATTTCTATGATAATCTTACGAAGTTAATTTTCATCACTTTTCTTGGGTGAAATATTATAAAAATTACATCAAAATAATGTAGATAAAACTATCTTTCTGATGATACCTCAAATCTATTATTTCCACAATCAATTTATATCAAAAATAATGAAAGAAGACGCTTTGACACTTTGATGGTTGTAAAACGCGGCAAATATTTCGTTGGCATTCCACAGAAAAATTCTTTGTAAAAAATCTGAACAGCTAGAAGTCATTCCGGTATTTGCTGCGTAAAGAACGAGAATAGCCCAAGCGATTGTGACCTTGTTTTTCATACAAATTCTTTATACATAAGGGTCAAAATCGCACATAAATATATATATATTTTTTTTTTATTCGTATAGAATGTGCCGCACTCACATATGCGGTTCCGGGATACGACGGGTTAAGATACTTTTATGAACTCATTTCCACACCAACTTGAGGTAAAAATGGTGCTTTAGTAAATTTAGTTAAATTTAAAAACGGTTAAATCCAATCCACGGGAACATATGGAGATCCAAACGGCAAATATACAAAACCTAAAATGTGACAAATTTTATCTTCTTTTAGTTTGTGTTTCACAATTTTGTCGTAAAATCAACCGTTAAAGAATTGTCGGTAATTCTTTCGTTCAATCCATAAAAATAATTTTTTTCTTCAAAGTGACTAATTGATTTATTTATGTGGTGTATTTGTTTTTTTTTTCCAGTGCCGGAAATGGCGAATGACAGCACTCCCCTCCCCCCTCCTGCCCCCGCTACCCCTGACAAAAAACAGGTAAAAAATATATGATCAATAATAGTTCTCGCTATCTGGTACTTGACGGCTACACCAAAACTAAACCCTGAAAACCACATTAATTTAACTAATTATATGGAAATAGCTGCCCTAAGAGGAATGAGTTGCGCAACACTGCACCGCTTCTACATAGATAAACGCTCACTTCACAACAATCTACACATCTGCCCCGATGATGGACACTGTAATGCTGTCTCTTGGCTAATGAAGGAGGAAGCGCGACAGGGCATAACCCAACAATAAATTATGAGAAAGAAAATCCCTTTCGTATAAATATTGCAGTAGTTTGTTGATTGTTATAGTTGCTCTTATTTATAAAGCGGTATGTTTTCATTTTGCAGCCCCCCAAGAAGGAGAAAGGCCCCGCCCCTCGTCCTCCCTCCATCGTCAGCGCGCCATCCACGCCCGAACGAGAGAAGGGACCGGCACCTCCCCCTCCCACCGTCCAGCTCATTCCCGCCACTCCCCCAACCCCCCAAGCACAGTCACAACCAGCACCCTCCCCCGTCACTACCGACAGGCCAATCGAAGAGAGCACCCCTACTAAGACACCAAAAGAAACCCCACCGAAAGAAGCAAAGACGAGTCCAAAGATTAAAAAAGAAGAAAATGTTAAAAGCCCCGCGCCAAAACCACCGAAACTCACCCCACAGATTAAAGAAATCAAAGAGACGACAAAATCACAATCAAATCACACGAACATTGCAGTGAAATCAGACAAAATCAGCGAAACGAAAGATAAACACGTCGCCGACGAACACGCCGAAGAATACCCCAGCAAGGTCACCGCAAACGGCGCAAGAATAACTGATGTCGTTACTGGTGACGTATCGACGACGGTGTCGCTCAACGAGGTGAAGGCAGCGACGCCGTCTACCGGCGATGCGAATGGAGAGGACATCGCCGGAGATGTGTTGACAGACGCGGAACGGCTGCCCAGGAACAGAAGGTATTCGCACGCGGACGCCCAACAGAGTCGAGATAGCGGCCAGCGACTGGTTGAACAGGTGTGCCGTGATGCGGAGAAGGCCGTTATTGATAGACTCATCAGGTGAGACTTGTATAAATAGTACATTAACCTAACCTAACTTATCACCCCAAGGGGATCACTAGAGTACCCCGTGTATCGTAGAGCTATCTTGTCTCGTATATTCTTTTTGCCCTTTCCTGTAACACTTAGATGTTAGTTGCTGCCTGCTGTTTTAACCTGTTTTAACTATTAATTTTAATATTAAATTAATAAGGAAGGAAACTCTAAGTACGGGTCGAACACAAACACAACAAATGCAGATTGCGATTAACATCAATAGGCGTCATTTATTTCGCACAATTTGTGTAATGTCAAAAAGCAATTTTAGCCTACAGTACAAAAATATTAAATATTTACAAATAAAATAGTAACAAAATTATAAAAAATCGTAGGAAAGGCTTCCAAAATGAAATAAAGTAGGCATAATACTTTTCCCTGCACATTCACATGAAACTACCTTCCTTATGCATTTTTCTCAACTCTTCTTTAGTTGTACTGGACTAAATATTACTGTATCAGCTTCTCCAATTTGTATGGTTCTTTGACTTCTGAAATACGCTATATTCTCGGAAAGCGTTTACGCACACAGTCGGTGGAGCGCGAGCTGAAGTTAGAGATGATTTTTAATCACTTATTTCCGCTGATAAATATCGATTTTTTGAAATTCTCACATACTATTTTAATACCCGGTATTTTCGGGAAATTCGCGCCTATTTCGCTAAATAGAATAATTTAGCTGAAATACGGCCAAAATCACGTTTTTCGCGTTAATTCGCGAAATAGAAATCACTGGAAACACTTTGAAATGCCTCGAAACGCAAAGAAAACTTATAAATGCCCTATTTTCAAACCATAAATATTTTTTCGCGTTTTAAGTTAAAACGAAATTTTGCCATCTCTACACATAACCCATCTTCGTCCATCAGAAATCAAGAAATGCAAAATGTGAGAGAGTGCAAATCAAATACACGTTGTTGCAGCTCTTTCCAGTAAAATACACCTTTTACGAGTGCACTTCTCGTGGCACAGCACAACTTGGCAACTGCGCCAAATCCCGATTGAGTAGGACCGACGTTAATTTAGTATATCGACAGCTATGTCATCCAATTTCAGAGAAATGTGTATAAGTCCGCATGTGCGTGATTGCCACCAAAAGTTGATGGAACGCATTGTCATCGACGGCGAGCCTGTCTGGCGAGTTTCGGCTCGATCGGATGTCGGGAAGTGGGTTATTTTCCACTTTAAAGATTCCGCTTCTTTCAATCGAAATGAAAATAGACACATTCTAAGCTGCACATTTTGTATTATTATTTATTTAGCAACGAATGCAGAATTCAGTTATTGTATAATTCTTTAATTATTTCAGCTTACAATTAATTTTTCAAAGAAGTGCTTTGTTAAGTAAAATAATTTTTAGTTTACTTTGACATTTCACCTCAGTCTGGCCATTTGTTCACACACGTTTCTAGTGCAGCATTCTGTTCACTGTTGAAGAATCATTTTCAAAAACGAAAAATAAATTTCGTAAACTTACAAATTGTGCTATTCATTCTCCGTTGACACTTTCAATTTATTTAAATTCATTGTACCGTACAGATTTAAGTTGTTTTGTGATTTTTTATTGTCTGGGCATATACATAGAGTGGACGGACAAAGAAAGTGAAAATGTTTACAAGCAAATTTTAATATTTTTTTTGGGTTTCAAGTTTAGTAGATAATTTATATCATGCATAGCCAGAAATCATTACGAACACTCGTTAATTCAAATAATAATTACGCACGCCATTCCCGTAATAATTTGAGCTCCGGGCTAGAAAAACCAACTCCTAGCTTTTGCCAGCCAAAAGACGCAAAAATTAAATTCTTTTTTACAGCGTAATCACGTTAGCCCTTGGTTTAAACTAAAACATTTATAAGTTAGTGGAAGAAATGCTTCTGCAACTGTAACCTAAAACAAAATGGATCAAAATCACAGACATAGGAATTAATAGACGAGAAGATAAGGGCGAGGGGTAAAATCAACTGTTGAAGAACGAAGGGAGTAAGGCTGACTGTGATTCGTCAATAAATCAATCTGACAGTAAATAGGCATCTCGCATTATAATATCACCATTTACTTCTTAAAAGTAAAATCTGCCTTTGAATGAATAGACATTTTTACATGGGAGCGCAAATTACTCGCCACGTTATGAACTAATTTGCGAAGTCCAAATTCGGCAAAGTAAGGCAGCTTCTATTTTCAGAGTCGTAGTTAGTTTCAGAGTATTTAGTTAAGACACTTTTACAAATGTCTCATAATTTACTTACCCCAGTAAACAACGATGAGCACACTTGAGAATCGCTACATTGTGATGTGATAGTATATGTTTCTAAAACTGATCCATATAATACGGTGTGAATAAGCTTAAAATAAAGTAAAATAATGCTTACTTATGGAATGTAATACGACAATTGGGTTTATTCTCTTTTTCACATCTATTTTTACAAGTTTTCATATCAAAAGTCAACATTTTGCCGTGTTATTTCGTAAAATGAACCGATGATGCCTCGACCATAGTTCGCACAAGAATGATGACGTCACGTTTTCAAATTTCACTTGAGGCCATACGCGAGCACAGCCGGCTCCAATGGAACCGGTATGGGGAGTGGGGATAATACGCTTTTAATCACTTAGGGCAGGTCTACTAATATTCATATGTATATGATCAAAATACTTTGTTGTTATGATTTCTTTTATTTCCTTATCTGTGGTATGTATTTACCACACATTGCTTCTAATAACTTTAACCACTCGGAACATTAGAACGTCAAAAGACGTAAATATGATAATAGCGGTCAAGACATTAGTACGTCTTTTCACGTAAACGCGCGAGATTTTACAAAAATCGATTTATTTCCATCACTAGTATACGGATTGCCATGATTTAAAAAACAAGAGTATCGATAATGAATAACGCTACGCGTCTGCATTCAAGAATATCTATGGAATTTCGAGGTGCATTATCTAAGTCGATTGGACTTGTCATCTTGTTCGTTCATAATTTATTGCGTTTCTAAATAATTTATTAAAAATATTTTAGTTTGGACGGTTGATATTTTGAGGTGACTAATAGTTTTTAATTATATTTCTTCAATATATAAAGTGTTATTTCTTTATGATACTCAGAAAATAGTACATTTTTCACAGCTTTGAAATAATGGTCAGCGATTTTTTACATATTTTTGACGTTTTCAGAAAATGTATATTTAGAAACACAAATATTTACGTATAACAAAACAATACGATAGTGAATTTCATAATCTTTCCAAAACATTTTTTAGAATGAGGCTACGTTTCCCAAAACGTGAGTTATGAAGCTTTTAACAAAACTCGTGAATAACACAAAAATTTTCGCGTTTTGACAGTTCGCAAAGGAACACAAAGTAAATTAAAGTCCTTTTCTGAGAGGTTAATAACTCTATAAATATAATTAATTCTCAGTTCAGATTTTAGGTATTCCTCTGTTATACATTTTTGCACTGAATTAAAAAATAATATTTTACATAGTTTTCAAATTCAATTAAAAATCAGAGATTTTTGTTAAAAATCGGAAACAAATACACCAATACAATCAACCGTGTGACAATGGTACGCGAAGAGTGTGCGAGGAAATGACACGCTATTGATGTCCCGCTTTAGTTCGCTATGCGGGAACATGAGAAATCCACACATCCGCAGTTGTATTTTTATTTAGACCATCGATACCTACGACCGCACAACTGTGTGTGTGCTAGCACTGCTAGCCGCCAGTCAGTCGGTCGCCGACTGTCGTTAGATGTGGACTCCTCGCACGTTTTTTTAGCATCTGCTGATAGTTTTTTTTTCATGTTTTCAGCAATTAAATTACAATTATTATCACTTTTTATATAAAATATAATAAACATAAGCGATTAGCTATGAATATTCATATTTTTCCGATATTAAATCGCTTATTTTGAGACGTGTATTGACTACACAGCACCGGAACGTGTAGATACAGTAAGGGGTACAGTTAATCTGTGTTGCATTGAAACCTACACACGTATGTTATCCACTCAACCAAGTAAAGGTATATAAGTTGAGCGATTGTTAAATGTGGAATTTGCATTTCTCGGGTTAGTACTCTTTCACCACTTTGTCGCTTTCCTCAAAAACACATTTTCGCATTTTGTGTTTAGTTGCTAATTCAACTATAATAATTTTAGTTGTTATTAACCCGGTCTGTTTTGGATTGCTTCTTTCGGCCAATTTGATTATGCGTTCCGTATTTGCTTTGGTAATATTGCGCGACCGATGGATATTTGTCAAATCAACCAGATTGCTAATAAAGTCCGCGTTCTACGTCCTTAATCCTGGGGGTCGGGCAATACTGCCATATTGCGCAGTACGCATGCGTGCATCCCTCGGTATTATCTATTATTAGTAAGACGGCATAAGTATAGTATTAACAATATGAATCCTATAATTTCTATACCCGCTATATCCGATTTTTTGACATAATGATCTGAGTATGACATCTTGTTCACATTTTTGCGAGCAACAAGAGGAGCCTAAAATTGAGTTACAAAACCCTCCTTATCACGACCAAAAACCATGTTAAAACTGCGAGTGAGAAACCAAATCCGCTATATCATACAGAAAGTTACTATCAAAACGCGCTATATCGGATTCAACCAATCACAAGCAGTTATTTTGCCAAAATACAATATGGCCGCCGCTCGGACGCCACGCTCGTGTGTCAAAATGATCTACGCGTGTGTTTCTAAACCCGCCATGTCGGCTCAGTTGACTTTCAAAATCACGAAGTGAGTATCAAAATCCGCTTTATCCATTTTATTTATCGAAATTACTTAATTATTGCCAGACATATATAGAAAAATAAATGCTTTTCGAAATGTTATTACTCCAATTCATTATATAAAAAATTGTAATGCAATTAATTATGTACGCTAGAGATGTGACAGTTTTTTGCGGTTTTCTCCAAATCAATGAAAGTTGATATAGCGGGTATAGAAATTACACGACTCATATTCTGTTTTGCCGTGATGAATATTTGTCGGAAATAATTATTCTTGTTCATTTTACTTTTGAAGCAGAAAACAACAATCGATAAAAACTGCGTTTTTGCGAGGCGGCTGAAGAGAGTTGAAGGAGATTGGATAGAGGAAGGTTGTAAATTTAGATATCTAATTTATTATTTTATTTTTGACAGTGATTTATTCTCGGTAAACAGAGTTAAAGACGGTATTGTTTGAACGATGGAAGATTACATATATTATTACTTCAGATGTGCTCACGAGTGTGACTTGAGGTGAGAAGAATGAACCAATCGGAAAGTATTCCAATTTTTAATTTTATTCAAATGTAACATTGCTACTGGCCATTTTGTTATGCCTGACAGCCGACAAACAATTTTACTGTTACCATTGGATAAGTTGGCAACAATTTGAACTCCTCAGGCCTCTGACATATTTTGACAGAAGATCTGAAGAAATTAGAGTATTTCAAATGGAATATATCCGAAAGTATCTGAAAACAAAATACTGTTTACTCAAAAACTAGAAAGTATTTATTGAATGTTTACCAATAAATTACAGAACAAGTAATGTAAAATATTATTGCAAGTGATACAGTTGTTAACCCTCGATCACTCGCGCGGTTTTTAGCCTCGTGAGCACTTGCGGGGTGTTGTGGCCACCCCACATACTCAAAGTACATTTTTATACATATTGTATCAGTTAATGGAATTATACCTGCTTTTTTATTATTTAGTGTTTTATGACGTATGTAAATAAAAAACCTTAATTTTATAAATCAACTTTATTACTGTTATTGTTATTCTTAGTTTTTAACATAAACTTTCTCATTGAAAATCATAAATATAAGGGTTAATTAACAAAATCTAATAAAATTTTCTTATTTAACGTAACAAACCTAATAAAGTAACCTCCGAAAAAGTATAACACGAGCACACACTTGCAAAAAGAGCGTGCCAGTCAACAATCATGACGTTCGTGCTATTCGTTCGGAACAGGAACGCACATTTAATGTTGTATTTTATCTGTTTCAATGAATATGACAGTAGAAAATATACAATGCGACAAATTTACATGAAAAAAGAGAATTTTTGAGTATTTACTGTTTTTGTAGCTTCCTTAGATTATTGCAATTCTTCAAGTGAGTCGGTATTCTACTTTTAAACCCATTAATGAAACATTTTGATGGCATTTTCGAAATATATACGTCGTCAAACACGGAGCGTATAGTTTCACCACCATCACCGAGGGCTTCTCTCCCGTAATAAGTAAAAAACTGTAAAATGTGTTGAAAATTTGGTGCAAGATGAAGTATTTATTTAATTGTTAATATCCACAGATATCATAACGATAATAAGAGGCCGTACTTTATTATTTTCAGTAAGATCCTTCAAAAACCATAGATATTGTTTTTACTATATATTGATTGTTTGGCCTTGTTCTGGTTGCAGGCACTCGAGCGCCGAGGAGATGAACCGCCCCTCTCAGGTGGTGGTCGAGATCCGTGACGCCAGCACAGGCCGCCTGATTCCCATCGGCGGCCGCCCTGCCAGTCACACCGCGGCCTCCGCCGGCACCGCGGCCACCAGCCACACCAGTCACACGGGCAGCGTCACTGTAGGCGCCGACCCCTCCAACAGTCTGGCCAGCAGCGCCAGTCAGGTCACCGTGGTCACTACGCACCCGCCCGTGCTGATGGACGCCAGAGATCAGCCCGTTAGTCTCAATAATCTGATAATAAATACAATCATTCCAATTAATTCAGTACATCAAGTTATTTCATACACCAATCTGATCAATTCAATAAATCATGTTAATCTAAACCAGAGGTTCCCAAACTTTTTTGCCCCGTAGACCACTTGCCAAATTTTTTTTTTTCCGTAGACCCCCTGCCTGCCGAATATTGAATTTTCCTAAAACTATTAACGTCCTATGTGATAATCATTTATTTTTTTAGTATAAATATTCCCTTCCCTTGCCTGCCCATCAACCGGGTGGCAGTATAGTTGCTCCATCTTTACATTGTGCAGACAGGGGCACCCTTGTGAGGTATTACACCAAATGAAAATGAAGCAGGATAAGCAACGGGAATTTCTTTCTGTAGCTGGCCCTACAGAACTGCCCCTTAAGTTCTTTGTCAGTGCTTATTCCGGTCAGTTCTTCTTGTCACATGATATCCGATTCTTCAACGTTTCATTTCCATAGTCAAAATGTCTTCAAACTTAGTTTTGAAGTCTGTGTGAAGTGCATTCAAATGTTGAACGTCATTATTACCTAGATGTTTTTCAAAAACAAGTTGGGGATCTAGGAAAATTCGCGGCTTCCAATGTGCAATGTTTTGCTTGAATATATTAATTCTGACGAGAAAAGGAACGTAGACTCTATTTATATACCTCAATTAAAAACTTTACGAAATATAAAAATACAAATTTCAAATAAGTAATTTCTCAGTCTATCATATTTGTGTTGGCTCTATTGTGTCATTTACGGAACTCCTAAATGGTGACTTGAGGTATCCGCTCGTATGTACCCCCATTTGAATCTCGTGGACCCCCAAATTTTTTTCTAGCTGACATAGACCCCCAGCATGCCGATATCGACCCCTGGGGGTCTATATAGACCACTTTGGGAACCTCTGATCTAAACAATCCAATCAATAAATTATGTCAGTGCGATCAATCTAAACAATTCAATCAATTTAATGCGATCAATCAGAACTACATTTGATTATTTTGTGTTATTTCACAATTTGTTCATTAAAAGTAATATATATATATATAGTATAATAGTGGCACGTTTCAAAGTGGAATATACTCTCAGTATCGCCCTGGTGTAAGACCACCATTCAGAATTGAAAAGTTGCTTGAAAGGCTTTAGACGTGTTTGGTGACCAGAACTTTACCACCTTCCTCTATCCCATCTCCTTCCCCTCCTCACTTACTTCAGCCTCACAACATACCCACCCTAATTGGGGATTCCATAGTCTCACTGTCTCTAGATGGTTAGGAACAGTTGAGACGTTTTGTTCGTTTTCGTATAAACTAAAGATCAATAAATCATATGGATCCATTGAAACCAATAATCAATGGCGTTTGCAGATTCCCGTGGGCGCCGTGACCATCAGCTCTGCCCCCGGCTCGGAGCAAGTGCTGATCCTGGCCAACAGCACCAACCGCACAATGCGATTGGCGCCCCCGCACGCTTCCTCCAGCGACGAGGACTTCACCGAGATGGACAGCCTGGACTGCAGCTCGGGAGGTGAGATCCACAACTCGCACTATTATTAACCTTGCCTGCTCGTCTGTGTGTCACATGTGTGACTCGTCGGCGGCTATCCAGCGGATGTCAGGACAGCTTTGTAAAGGTTAACCAACTAACCAACCAACCGTCGTGTTGTTTCACTTGATGAACCAGTTCTCTGTTGTAATTTAGACGTTGAATACATTGTTACAAAATTACACTAAAACACGTGCAACGTGTCAAAAAGTGTCCCAGATTGAGTTGAACAAATACTGTTTTAGATAAAATCACCTTTTAGATATTTTTATTTGAAATATATCACCAAATCTTTATAAATAGGAATATTTTTATTTCTAAAATGCTAACTAAGCATAGAAAAATTATAGAGAATAAGAAATTTTGAAAACACATCCCTTTATTTAAGGAATCCGCAAGAAAATTGTCACCCTTTTTTTTTCTCTCTTATACAATAAAACATTATAAAAAAAATTGTAATGTTTCCCAAATATAACCAAAAATTGATATTTTGGATTCATTTTATTAAAGATTGCAATATAAACGTTGATTCCTTGTATTTATATTTACATGCCTAAGACAATTCTTGTTAAATTCTCGTAGTCAGTTAAAAAATAGTACGTCAGAAATATAAGCTAACTTTTGCGGGGGAAGACGGGAACCTCGTGTGTCACTCGGTCAAAATGCAACATTGCCAGCTCTTTTGCAGAAATATAAACTAACTTTTGCGGGGGAAGACGGGAACCTCGTGTGTCACTCAGTCAAAATGCAACATTGCCAGCTCTTTTGCAGAAATATAAACTAACTTTTGCGGGGGAAGACGGGAACCTCGTGTGTCACTCGGTCAAAATGCAACATTGCCAGCTCTTTTGCAGAAATATAAGCTAACTTTTGCGGGGGAAGACGGGAACCTTGTGTGTCACTCGGTCACAATGCAACATTGCCAGCTCTTTCGCAGAAATATAAACTAACTTTTGCGGGGGAAGATGGGAACCTCGTGTGTCACTCGGTCAAAATGCAACATTGCCAGCTCTTTTGCAGAAATATAAACTAACTTTTGCGGGGGAAGACGGGAACCTCGTGTGTCACTCGGTCAAAATGCAACATTGCCAGCTCTTTTGCAGAAATATAAACTAACTTTTGCGGGGGAAGACGGGAACCTCGTGTGTCACTCGGTCAAAATGCAACATTGCCAGCTCTTTTGCAGAAATATAAACTAACTTTTGCGGGGGAAGACGGGAACCTCGTGTGTCACTCGGTCAAAATGCAACATTGCCAGCTTTTTTGCAGAAATATAAACTAACTTTTGCGGGGGAAGACGGGAACCTCGTGTGTCACTCGGTCAAAATGCAACATTGCCAGCTCTTTTGCAGAAATATAAACTAACTTTTGCGGGGGAAGACGGGAACCTCGTGTGTCACTCGGTCAAAATGCAACATTGCCAGCTCTTTTGCAGAAATATAAACTAACTTTTGTGGGGAAGACGGGAACCTCGTGTGTCACTCGGTCAAAATGCAACATTGCCAGCTCTTTTGCAGAAATATAAACTAACTTTTGCGGGGGAAGACGGGAACCTCGTGTGTCACTCGGTCAAAATGCAACATTGCCAGCTCTTTTGCAGAAATATAAACTAACTTTTGCGGGGAAGACGGGAACTTCGTGTGTCACTGGCAGTCGGGAATGTGTTGTGTTGTCTGTCTGGACGAAGCTAATGATATATGGTGTATGTTTGTTCCAGTTGACCGCAGAGAAATGCGGCGCCTCGACAGCAGTGAAGTGCTGATAGTGTCTCCCACGGACGCCACCTCGGACTCGGGCGTGTTTGACGACAGCGCCACCACCAACTTGCAGGTGAGCCCCCGTGTTGCCTCTTTCCTATTTTCATGTTATAATAGTAGTAGAAGTCCATACAGTTTAGAAATCCACAAGACATGTGGATGATGATCTGGCGTGTAGGTAGCACAGATCATCTAGGGAATATAATATTTCCCTATGAAAAATATATTGTGGATTAATAAACTATCTCTGCAGGGAGAAAAATAACAAACCAGTCACCAAAATACAAATGAACAGAAAAACTCACCCAAGAATGGCATTCACAAATGGAGGTCTTCTATTTTTGTCATCAGCTTCGGTTTCAGGCAGCAATCAGCAATCACTTTGCATTTGCACTCGAAAAGGTTATAACCAGCTCACAAGAGAGAAGAATTCTTAATGTCTAAGATGAATCAGCACATTGATTTAATAACACACAGCCGATATTTGTAACATCTTATTGTGACAAAAAATCTGTTTTAGTAATTTTTGTCTTAAATAGACCTCTTTTGATGAAATATCACAATCTCAGATGAATCTACTGAACAGATGTAAAAGGTGGCCGCAATTTGCTTATCTTTCACCTGCAGAGAAAATACTATCCGAAATTGACAAGAGATGTCTCTTTTTGTCCATTCTATATCTTAAAAATCAATTAATTAATTTATGTTTATATATTAAAAATAATTTTAAATTAAGTTTTAAATCTAATGCTTCTCCATACTCCCCGCCTTGGAAGTTCTCAGAACTTGCAAAGAAGTAAGAGAACAACGCACAAATAAATAAACGTCAAATCATTTCAAGTGACTCTATTCACATATAATATCCAAGAATTACGTCGGAAGGTCACCAAAAAAAAAAAAGCTTTCAACAGAACGAAAAGTATAAACTTAATAAAGTTCAACTGACAAGAGTACAATTAACTGTAACGGAATATCATGGCATAGTCGGAGATAATTTGAACTACCAAAAAAAATAACAAAAAATAAAAACAAAAAATAGAAGTAAGCAAATTATTGAGTCGGAAGGGGATATAACTTGATAACCGGTCGTTTGAAGAACCCAAATCGTGTCTTCACCGTCGCAACGCGAACAATTTTGTCCAATCCGGGATGGACCTCAGTGATTACACCCAAAGGCCAGTTCAACGGAGGGGAATCTTCCTGTCCCACTAGAACGACAGTTCCGATCTCAATCGGATGATCAGGGGTAGCCCACTTCTGCCTGACTTGCAAAGTGTGCAGATACTCCACACGCCATTTTTTCCAGAAAGACTGAACCATACTATCCAATAATCGTTTGCGCTGAGCGAAATTAATTTTACTGCCCGTCGGGATAGATGCAGGTAAGTATTGTAATGGTGTAGTCATTAAAAAATGCGCAGGTGTTATGATTTCCGGATCAGGGTCGGAAGATACGGCTGTGAGCGGGCGAGAGTTCATTATGCACTCTATTTGCACCAACACAGTCTGAAGCTCCTCATAAGTGAGAAGCTGACTTCCGATCACTCGGTATAAGTGAGTTTTCATGCTTTTCACGTTAGACTCCCACATACCTCCGAAATGGGGTGCGCGTGGTGGAATCATTTTCCACTCGATACGACGCTTGGCGAGTTCTCGTTTTAACGCGGGCTCATATTCCGATTCAACTAAAAACTTGTAAAGGTCATCCAATTGTGCCTTTGCACCCACAAAATTGGTACCATTATCCGAATACAAGCACGACACAGGGCCACGCCGTGAAATAAAACGGCTGAAAGCAGCCAGGAAAGCATTTGAAGTTAAGTCAGAGACCAACTCAATATGAATGGCCTTAGTCACAAGACATACAAACAGACAAATATATGCCTTCTGCGAATGTTGTCCTCTCCGACGAGCAAGCGTAATACGTAGAGGACCCGCGTAATCAACACCGGTGTGAACGAAGGCTTTTGCTTCAGTAATACGATATGAAGGTAAATCTGCCATCTTTGGGGTAGGATGTGATGGATTTGAGCGGAAGCAGCAGTTGCATTTCCGCACCCTTGCCCTAATAACCGTCCTAGCATCTAATATCCAATAGCGCTGACGTAATATAGACATAAGAAGTCCTGGACCGGTATGACAGTTCATGACATGAAAGTGATCTATGATAAGATTTACAACACAGTCATGTTTAGGTAGTAATATCGGATGTGCTCGGGCCAGTTATTGTTGCATAGTATTTGGTTCGAGTTGTTTCCCGCCCGCGTTCCGCGCGTTTACCTACATCAAGTCAGTTGTTTAAGTAACCGCGCCGCAAGTGCAACCGCTTTCCGCATAACCTATTGAGCTAAAACCCACCGCGCCGCGCTGTATACGGCAAATGTTAAACCGCAAAGAACGCCGTGAAGAGTGCATAAAAATAGCAATATATAACGCATTGAACCATTTCGCAATTCTAATATCACTATTCCTTTTCCTTGACCTCCTCCAATACTAACAATTACCCCCACCTGTGATTAAAGCAGAGCAAAGTGGAAGGTGCCGACAGTTGGAGATATTGGTAAGTCAATCAAACCATATCACAAAAACCGCAAATTACAGTCCATTCACGCCGCAACATTTGATCCTATTCGAGCCGCATTATTTAAATTGAGAATTACATTTTGGTAATTCTAGAACCATTTATTCCTATTCAATCGCAAACCGCATTCATTTTGTGTAAGAATTCAGTTAGCAATACTCGCCCGCTATTTGAAATTACATGCCTAGGTATAGGTACTCTTTGATATTTTGGGTAATTACATTATTTATCGATGTTGTTGTAGCAAATTTATTCAGTGCAAATCGCAAAGATATTACAGCGTAATATATATTCGTCTATGTGTATTAATGCCAACCTAAGTACGTACGTAAACATCGCTTTGAGGTATCGGCCAATATATTTAATTATTTGGTAAATTACTTCTCCACTATAATTCGTCGCTACAAATTGTCGCCCAGTACACTTGTGTTTCTTGCGCATTATTTTATAAATAATTAAACTTTTAGTTTGCAAATAATTCTAAAAATGGAAGACAAACTAAAAAGACAATTAGTTTTACTAAAAGGGAAAAGAGATATTATTCTAAAAAGGGTTCAAAATTTAGTTTTGCTTGCAAATAATTTGCCAATCAATTTCGACGCGTCACGCTCAGGTGAAGCATTTATGTCCGAATCTGAAAGTATTTTAGAAATTAAAAATAAATTTGAATTAATTATTGATCAAATTAACGAGAATACTCTTACGTCAGACCCGAATTCTGAACCAGATTATTCAAGCTGGGAACAGTTTGAAGAATTATACACACGTATTATTCGCGCACGAAATAATTTTAAACCAAATTTAGCTACAAAACCGCAAACATCTACATCTGCGTGTGCTGCTACGACTAATAATAATAATTTTATTAAGTTACCCGCTATAGAATTACCTACGTTTGATGGACGGATGGAAAATTGGCACCTATTTTATGAAACATTCAAAACAAATGTTCATTTAAATTCACAACTATCTGATTCGCAACGCGTACAATATTTAATTGGAAAATTAACTGGAACCGCGAAAAATGTTACGTCAGGTTTAGTGCCAACTGGAGACACATATAAAATAATCTGGGATACGCTAGTCAATAAATATCAAGATAAGCGATCTCTTGCCACTTATTACCTGAATAACATATTTCATTCAAAAACCGTAGCTCACAACGCAAACAATCTGACAGTTTTTATAGAAAAATATTCAGCATCTATCGCCGCACTTAAACAATTGGGAATAGAAGACCTTTCGGATTTTATATTACTACAATGCGCTTTGCAGAAGTTAGAGTCGCAAACTGCACAAGCATTTGAGCTCTCAGTTCGAGAAATTGAGATTCCCACCTGCAAGCAATTGGTGTCGTTTGTGCAAGATCAGGTCAAAATTCTGCAACGAACTTCAACAACTCGTGGACCTAACACCGCCAACACACATTCAACCAGTTCCGGTGGAACTGGTCGCACAGCTCAACTCCGCACACATCATACTTACACGAGTACGCAATCAAAATGCCTTTATTGTCAAAATGAGAACCACACGCAACTGTACACTTGTACACAATTTTTAAAATTATCACCAAAGGAAAGGTTTTCCTTCGCAAAGGAAAAATCTTTGTGTTTTAATTGCTTGAGCCCGCAACATACATCTACAAAATGTAAATCAAAAGGCACTTGTCATAAGTGTCATGGCAAGCACCATACTTTTCTTCATTTTGATAAACCCAGTCAAGCAAACGCCTCCACATCCAATGGAGAAACTCAACCTAACGATGCAGAACCGCCGATATGTACTATGTCAGCAACCACGCGACAAGGGGCAACCACTGAAGTTCTTGCTACCGCCAAAGTTAACACTGTTGATCGAAACGGTGAAGAGAATACCGTCCGCTGTCTTCTAGACCCAGGCTCACAAAAGCATTATATAACTTCACAATGTTGTGAAAAATTAGGCCTGACAGTCAGTTCAGGAACGCGCTTCGCAGTCCAGGGTTTAGGTGGCAAAACGCAATCAATAAGAGGAAGTGTCACATTGACAATTCAATCTAGGATTGATCCCTACTTCAAATACTCCATAACCGCTCTAGTTTTAGAAAAAATTACCGCTCATTTACCTACTTGCAAGGTGGACTTGACGTCATATAAATTTATAAATGTTCCGCTGGCAGACGACACCTGGGCAATGCCAGGCCCAATCGATTTGCTAATTGGCGTCAGTCTGTTCTCTCAACTGTTGCTACCAAATAAGATAATCACCCCCGGTTTTCCAGTCGCGATTCAAACCACATTAGGTTATGTTTTTATGGGTGACGCCCCAGTAAATTCTCAACCAAACACCGCATTCACTTTCTGCGCTACGCACGAAATTGAGAACTTAATGCAAAAATTCTGGGAAATCGAAGATATTGGTTCGGAACCAGTTCACAGCCTCGAAGAAAAAGAAGCTGAAGACATTTTTAAAGGCACCACAACTCGCCTCGAGGACGGTTCTTATGAAGTGGCTTTGCCATTCAAAAGCAACTCTTGTGACTTAGGTGATTCATTGCAAGCTGCGCAAAATCGGTTTTACGCACTAGAAAGAAAATTTAATCATCTGCCAGAACTAAAACCGCTTTATGATGAAGTAATAAGAGAACATATTCATAAAGGTTATCTGTCCCAGGTGGAAGCCTTACCGTCAGAAAACGCATACTACATCCCGCATCACGCAGTTAGGCGTGAAGATAAATTGACAACAAAGGTGAGAGTGGTTCTGGACGCAAGCGCAAAGACAAAAACTGGTTTATCTTTGAACGATATTTTACACACGGGACCAAGCCTACAGAATGATTTATTTTGCATTCTTCTGAATTTACGCCTTTTTCCTATCGCAATATCCGCAGACGTTCGTCAAATGTATTTATGTATAAATGTTCGCAAAGAAGATCGTCGTTATCAACGAATTTTATATAGATTCGATCCGCAAAAGCCGCTTCAGGCTTACCAATACAATCGCGTAACATTCGGTCTTAAATGTAGTCCGTTCTTAGCCCTTCGAGCAATCAAACAATTAACGTTAGATGAAGGCGCTCGCTTCCCTCTTGCAAAGGATATTATTAATAGAGATGTTTATGTAGACGACATCGCTAGCTCTGCTTTAAATGAGCAAGAAGCTATCCGCGCGGCTGAAGAGTTGATTGAGCTCTTCCAGTCAGGAGGTTTTCAACTCGCTAAGTGGGCATCCAATTCCACCACAGTTTTAGAAAACGTTCCATTGGAACTTCGCCTGTCGCAAAGTGTAACTTTCGATAATGATGCATCGCTAAAAATCCTTGGGCTACGATGGCATCCTTCGGATGACATTTTCGCATTTGAAGTTACTCCAGACAATCGAACTTGTACGAAACGCAATATTTTATCATCTGTCGCTAGACTCTTTGACGTGATGGGTCTGGTAGCACCTATAATTGTACAAGCCAAGCTTCTAATAAAGGAGCTGTGGAATTTAAAAATCGATTGGGACGAAATCCCACCCGCAAGGATATCACAACAGTGGCAGCAGTTCAACGCGGAATTGCCGTCAATATCGTCGATTCGTATTCCACGTCATATAGGAGTCACGGAAGGATGCACGTTAATACTTGTTGGATTTGCGGATGCAAGCGAAAAGGCATATGGAGGAGTGGTATACGCTCATGTGACCACTCCTGATAACCGAATTAAGGTTCAATTAGTTTGCGCAAAATCCAAGGTAGCACCGCTAAAAATTGTCTCCTTAGCACGCCTAGAATTATGCGCTGCATTATTGTTATCGCACCTGTTAAAAAAGGTAATTGATAATTACTCCGCGAGGTTTACTATTCATTCAACATTTGCCTTTTCTGATTCGACTGTAACTTTAAGTTGGATTCATTCATCACCTCACCGCTGGCAAACCTTTGTTGCCAATCGTGTAGCAAAAATACACGAAAATTTAAACAGTAGTCATTTTTATCATGTCGCAGGTGCTGATAACCCTAGCGACTGCCTGTCAAGAGGTATGCTACCATCGCAATTGATAGCAAATGAAATTTGGTGGAATGGTCCAAAATGGCTTTGCCAGCCGCATTTCGAGTGGCCTATTTCACCATTTAAGCACGCAAATTCAGAACAGTTACCGGAATTGAAACCCAATCAGTATGAACAGCCAACTACTTTTGGCTTGTGCTCTCGTGTAGCTGATCCACCCGAAATGAAACCTAAAACCGATAATCGCCTCAAGACAATCGTGTCACCTTTATTATGCACATTGGCTTCTCGCATTCATTCGTGGTCGAAATTAATTCGAATTGTCATTTACGTGTTTCGCTTCATTAGGAAATTGCCGCGTAAATTTGAGTTAAGCCATATTGACATTGCAGAAACCGCTATTATAAAGGCAGTTCAGCAAGTACATTTTTCCGATGATATGAAGTCAGTGAACGATGGCAAGAAAGTACGGCAAGTTCTTGCTAAATTAAATCCATTTATTCAGGACGGTCTCCTAAGAGTAGGAGGCAGATTGAGAAACGCCGAACTCGAATTTGATAGTCGTCATCCTATTTTATTACCCGCTCATGATCATATAGTTGATTTAATAGTAGATTATTACCACACTAAGAACTTGCATACGGGACCCACCTTACTTATGTCTCTGTTGAGGCAAAGGTTTTGGATACTTTCTTCGCGCAATTTGATTCGGAAACGCGTGCATCAGTGCAATACATGCTTTAAAGTCAATCCCAAACCGCAATTCCCAATAATGGGAGATTTACCCGCTTGCCGTGTCCGCGAAGCTAAGGCCTTTCTGCACACGGGGGTCGACTACGCTGGGCCGCTTCAAATAATCCCGCATAGACGTCGGGGTGTTAGAGGCCAAAAGGCATACATTTGCTTATTTATCTGTCTGGTGACCCGCGCGGTTCACATTGAACTCGCTTCAGACCTCTCGACCGAAGTCTTTCTCAACGCGTTCAAACGTTTTCTATCCCGTCGAGGGCCTGTAAATGTAATGTATTCTGATAATGGGACAAATTTCGTAGGAGCTAAATCGCATTTGAAGGCTTTATTCGAACTTTTAGAGTCACCGGACTAAAAGAAAGAATTCTCAGAAAATTTGTTGGAAAACCGTATCGAGTGGAAGATGAATCCTCCACAAGCACCCCACTTCGGTGGGATCTGGGAGAGTAACATTAAGTGCATTAAATGTTACTTAAATAAAGTTGTGGGTACATCTCTTCTCACATACGAAGAGATGCAAACGGTTCTTCATCAGATTGAAGCTATTCTAAATTCACGCCCATTATCAGTGCTCAGCGTTACCGATGTTTCGGCTCCATTGCCTTTGACACCCGCGCATTTTTTAACGCTCACTCCATTACAATCTTTACCCGCTGCTGATTTGTCAGATGCGCCAGTAAATTTGCTTCAACGAAAACATCTTGTCGATCGTCTCGTCCAGACTTTCTGGAATCGATGGCGAATGGAGTATCTGAACACGCTGCAATCGCGTCAGAAATGGAATACAAATTCGAATCCAATAACGAAAGGCACCGTGGTAATAATTAAGAGTGACAATATCGCACCACTACAATGGCCTATTGGCGTAGTGGTAAACGTCCACCCCGGCGTAGATGGGGTGATCCGCGTTGCGGACGTTAAGACTAACTCCGGAACATATCGCAGGGCAGTCGTTAAACTCTGTCCCCTGCCTACACAATAACTTTAACGTTATCTTAGATTTAGTTAATTTAGAATTTAGTTCTACCGCGGGTTCAGTATTGTTTATTGAATCCTTTCATAACGTGTTTTTGTTTTTCATTTTTTTTCTTTGTTGTATTAGTTACTTTGACCATTGGTCAAGGCGGGGGGCATGCTCGGGCCAGTTATTGTTGCATAGTATTTGGTTCGAGTTGTTTCCCGCCCGCGTTCCGCGCGTTTACCTACATCAAGTCAGTTGTTTAAGTAACCGCGCCGCAAGTGCAACCGCTTTCCGCATAACCTATTGAGCTAAAACCCACCGCGCCGCGCTGTATACGGCAAATGTTAAACCGCAAAGAACGCCGTGAAGAGTGCATAAAAATAGCAATATATAACGCATTGAACCATTTCGCAATTCTAATATCACTATTCCTTTTCCTTGACCTCCTCCAATACTAACAATTACCCCCACCTGTGATTAAAGCAGAGCAAAGTGGAAGGTGCCGACAGTTGGAGATATTGGTAAGTCAATCAAACAATATCACAAAAACCGCAAATTACAGTCCATTCACGCCGCAACAGGATGTTTAACCTCAAAAGGTAAGTCCGATTTAGAAAGGCGTCCCCCGATACGTAACAAATTGTCCTCATCAAGAAATAAAGACAAACCCTGAAGCCTTTTGGAGTGGAATTTGCCTTTCTGAAGTGCAGCAATATCCTTTGAAAAATGAGCATTTTGCACGGAACGAAGTACAGCCTTTTCAGCAGTCACAAAATTATTGACAATTCCAGAGGAAGGTGATATCTTTTTTATGAATCGGAGAATATAAACGACACTCCTTAGTAGTTTATCCCAAGTGGATATACGCTGGGCCAGTTCACCCAGAACCGATTGTTCACCCAGAACCATTGCAGTGAGCACATTAACTTTGTGTTCAGGCATTTCACCGGTATTGGTGGGGCGAAACGGTTTTACTGGCCATTCCAAAGGTGGGTGGCGAATCCATGATGGGCCGTTCCACCATAAATCATGTGAAACGAGTTGAGAGGGTAGCATGCCACGAGAAAGGCAATCGCTCGGGTTTTCAATACCGGCGACATGGTAAAAATTTTCCGGAGACAAATTTTCCTGGCACTGAGCTACACGATTGCTAACAAACACCGACCAACGATGCGGTGAGGAATGTATCCAGGAGAGCGCAATGGTAGAATCTGAAAACGCGTATGTTCCTGCAATAGAAAGACGCGCACGATAACTCTCTTGAACCGTCCGTATTAATTTTGACATCAAAACTGCGGCACAAAGCTCCAAACGAGCGAGAGTTGTCACTCTCGTGGGAGAAACCTTTGATTTTGCACACAATAACCTCACTGAAATATTTCCAGAGAGATCAGTGGTGTGCAAATAAATCACGCAGCCATAACCATTCATGCTCGCATCGCAGAAGGCGACAACGAGCACTGTACTGTCCTTTAGGACGCCAACATGGCGGGGGATTTTTACTGTCGAAATTAAAGGAAATTCCTGTGTGAGAGCCGAAAACCTTTGAATAACGCTCTCAGGGGGTATATCATCCCAACCAATGTTACACAGCCATAGCTCCTTAATAAGTAATTTCGCATACAGAATGACAGGGGCGACCAAGCCGAGAACATCGAACAAGCGGGCTACTATGGAGAGTATGTTCCGCTTCGTGCACTTCTCCTGAACATAAGAAGACGTAAAGAAGAAGCTGTCATCAGCTGGTTCCCACGAAAGGCCTAACACCTTAGCGGCATTGTTAGAACCAACAGTAAAGTCCACTGGGCTTCGGTGAGAATCTGGAAGATTCTCAAGTACCACTGAAGAATTACTAGTCCATTTTACCAAATCAAAGGCACCGGACTTAAACAACGAGATCAATTCTCGCGACAGACGTACGGCACTGGGTTCATCTACAATAGAATATACCAGGTCGTCCATATACAACTTAGACTCTGCCACATTGGCAGCGTCCGGAAAATGTTGTCTCATATCCTGGGCCAACTGTCGAACAGTGCGCATTGCCAAGTATGGACTAGCTGTTAGTCCGAAAGGGACCCGATTGAATTGAAAGGTTTGTATGGGATCGTTGTCCGCGAATCGAAATAGAATTTTCAAATATTTGCGATGCTTGCTTGGAACCTCAATCTGCAAATACATCTGCTTTATGTCTGCAGTAATAGCAATGGGAAAAAGACGAAAGTCTAACAGAAGCAAAAAAAGATCGGCTTGCAAATTCGGACCAGTATAAATCACGTCATTTAATGACAATCCTGTATGTGTCTTAGCGCTCGCGTCAAGTACAATCCGAGGCATAGGTTTATCCGGGCGAGTGACAGCGTGATGCGGAATGTAATATCCGTCATCGGTAATATCCGACCTTGAAACTTTTGCTAAATAACCGTTTTCAATGTACTCATGAATAACTTTATTATAATTCTCCCGCAAAGCCGGTGAATGTTTAAATTTTCGCTCCAAAGCCATAAATCGGCGCTGAGCAGTAGCAAGGGAATTACCCAATTGCTTCGGGTCTTTACAGAAAGGTAAAGCAACAGAATACCTTCCGTCGACGGTGCGAGAAATGGATGATATAAATAAATTCTCACATTCCGTCTCTTCCGGACTTAGAAATTGCATGTTGGGTATTTCCTCTAACAGCCAAAATATTTGTACTAAGTCATTAAGCGCAAGTGCCGAAAATGACGTACTTGTATTAAGCACATTACTAGGGTAGTCACCCATTAACACAAAACCGAAAGTAGTCGCTAATGCCGGAGGTTCGCCGTTACCAGATTCAACCCGGTTCCCTAAATAAATATATGGGAACAGTTGTGCACCTAATACTATATCCACGCATCCAGGAATATTCCACGTTAAGTCAGCGAGAGGTATACCCTTTAAGTAACTCATATCACCCTTGGTTATATAGTGATTAGGTAGCTGATCTGTAATACTGTCAATGACAAGCGCATAAATATTATATTTATTATTCGGGTACACGCGGGACTCAATGTCCAAATAAACGTAACCCAAAATTGGTTTGGATGCTGAACCGATTCCTTTTACAAAGGAATTGTTTAAAGGAATTATTGGTAAGTTGAGGATCTTGCAACAATCAACAGTAATTAAATTGTTCTGTGAACCGTTATCCATTAAGCACCGAACAATAACTTTATTTCCATTTTTACTCTTTGCGAATACTTGCGCGGTTGATAATAGAATCGTATTATGTGTCGCTTTCACAGAAAGGGAACATGAGTTATTTATGTTTAGCGGAGGTTCTTCAAATTGTGTATCACAATTTTCGGATGTCCCTGTAGATGTTCGCGACGTGTGTGCGTGGGTACTTGATGGAGTTTTAGCATTGTTATCAGCACTGCCAAAATGCAACAAAGTGTGATGACGTTTTTTACAAAACTCACAAGTTAAAACCGATTTACACGCGTTTATTGTATGCCCTCCACTAAGGCAATTTACGCAAGCATGTTTTGACTTTATAAATTCAAAACGCGCCTGTGAAGAGCTCATATTTTTAAATTTAACGCAATCTTTAATTGTATGATTAGTTTTATTACAAACAAGACAACAATTTGTGCGCGAAGCCGTAAACCGAGGTACATTCTCGTTGCTAGCAAGGAACGATTTAAAATTTTTATTAGAACGAAATGATGACGTAGTGGACAGTTTTTTACCGGCTTCATTTGAATTGCCTAAACGTTCTAAAATCTTAACCTGATCTTGAACAAACGAGACTAAATCGGCATATGTCGGAATCTCTTTATTCCTGACTGACAGCTCGAAAATCTGTGCGATTTGAAAATCAATTTTTCTAAATGCACAATGAAATAAGATAAAATCAGTTAAATTTTCAATCTCTAATTGTTTTAACGCTGCTACTGATGCAGAAAAATTTTCAATAAAAAAGTCAAGACTGCCAGATGTATTTGTACAATTTTTTGTATCAAGAATATTATTTAAATAATGTGTGCCTAGTGCACGTTTATTTTGAAATTTGTTTACCAAAGCATTCCAGATTATATTGTATGTGTCACCTCCAGGTACAATGCCTGCAGTAACCTTTAAAGCGCCGTGTGTCAATTTACCAATTAAATATTGAACACGCTGGGCGTCGGTTAATTGTCTATTATTATGTACATTAGATTTGAAAGCTTGGTAGAAAGTAGGCCAATTTCCCATTTTACCATCAAATGATGGTAATTCCAAAGGTGGCAATTTAATAATACAATGATCCCGCGAATCGTTGCGTGACGCGTTTTGAAGGTTAAATCGACTTCGTTTGACCTTCAAATAAATATCATCAAATGCATTTAATTGTTGGAAATCCGGTTTAAATGAGTCGTCCAAAGTCAACTGACGGTCGTTAAGTTTGTCAATAACAGTTTCAAACTGAACTCTCAAGTCTTCAATCATATCCGACTTTGTCATGAAGTCTTCATTTTTTCTTGACTCGAAGGTATTTAAATTATTTGATAAATTATACAATTCATTCATCCGCAAAAAAAGATTTTCCTTTTTTGCCGTCAAAAGAGTCAACGTTCTATCCTGAATATCTCCAGAAACTTCTTCAGTAATTCTCGGCATTTTTAATGAGATGACAAAATATTCTTAACCAAAAAAAGTATACAATAATGTTGTAAGTATTGTAAATTAGAATTCTCCAAAAATTACGACAATTCCAATATATTATATGTTTCGAATCTACCAAAGAATACGTAAAAAAACGAAACTAAATTCACTATACCTAAATAATATTAAGTAATTTGAGCTTTAATGAAATTTACCAAAAAATACGCAAATTTCTAATGCTAGAAAAATTATTTATGTATGCTAGAAATTGGTACTGATAGGTACTTCTTAAATCACCAAAAAAATTACGTGAATAGAACATCCATTTATCATGTTTCCAAATCTAAATCACTAAATATTAATCAATTTTCGCTAGCAATATATCCGAGCTACGTAGGACCAAACTTATGGTTGATGATCTGGCGTGTAGGTAGCACAGATCATCTAGGGAATATAATATTTCCCTATGAAAAATATATTGTGGATTAATAAACTATCTCTGCAGGGAGAAAAATAACAAACCAGTCACCAAAATACAAATGAACAGAAAAACTCACCCAAGAATGGCATTCACAAATGGAGGTCTTCTATTTTTGTCATCAGCTTCGGTTTCAGGCAGCAATCAGCAATCACTTTGCATTTGCACTCGAAAAGGTTATAACCAGCTCACAAGAGAGAAGAATTCTTAATGTCTAAGATGAATCAGCACATTGATTTAATAACACACAGCCGATATTTGTAACATCTTATTGTGACAAAAAATCTGTTTTAGTAATTTTTGTCTTAAATAGACCTCTTTTGACGAAATATCACAATCTCAGATGAATCTACTGAACAGATGTAAAAGGTGGCCGCAATTTGCTTATCATTCACCTGCAGAGAAAATACTATCCGAAATTGACAAGAGATGTCTCTTTTTGTCCATTCTATATCTTAAAAATCAATTAATTAATTTATGTTTATATATTAAAAATAATTTTAAATTAAGTTTTAAATCTAATGCTTCTCCAACATGGGAATCGAAGTTTCGAAATAAAACAAAAAAAAAAATTGTTTAAATTTTGAGTTTTGCGGACAGGTAATATGACTTATTCTCATTTAAATCAAAATTTTGCGACTTTCAAATTCAGATATTCAAAGATAATTCGTAAAAATATGACGTTTCTTACAGAACTAAATTTCGCAGCCGATAATCGTTGAAAAAATTAAGATTTTCAACGTAAATTCGTTAAAATTCCACATTTCCGTGTAAATCAAAATGTTGTGGCCGACTATCATCGCGGCCGGCTCTTCAAATTCATATATTGCAAGTAAATATCATCGCGGCCGGCTCTTCAAATTCATATATTCCAAGTAAATGTCATCGCGGCCGGCTCTTCAAATTCATATATTCCAAGTAAATATCATCGCGGGCGGTTCTTCAAATTCATATATTCCAAGTAAATATCATCGCGGCCGGCTCTTCAAATTCATATATTCCAAGTAAATATCATCGCGGCCGGCATCAGATCATCAGATTTAGATTTATGAAATAATAGTAGGAATTAGGATGATCTGAAACCACGTTTTACCTGTACGGCTGGCTGTCAGATTCAGATTTATGATTATATATCTAGACTAGCTGTTCAGTCTTTCTGTGCAGATAGAGAATTAATAGCGCATTCTGCTTTTACGTCCAACAGATGGCGCTGTTTAAAAAAAAAGAAAACATGTTTTTACCTGTCACAGCTCTATATTCGTGACCTTGGGGTAATCTTCGAAGCAAATCTCTCTTTCAAATCCAACATATATGACATTGTCTCCCGCGCCAACAAAATGCTTGGATTTGTTCTTCGTAATGCGAGATCATTTACTAATGGAATTGCAATACGGAGAACATCTGAAGCACTTGTCCGCAGCATCCTGGAATACAGCTCCATTATTTGGGCCCCTTCTGAACAAAACCATATCTTAGAAATAGAAAAAGTACAAAAAAGGTTTATGCGTTACCTGTATATGAGGGAATATACATACTATCCATTCCTGTATCCATCCTTGTTCTTAACAGGAATGCTCGATTTCAATACATTAGAAGCCCGCAGAAAAATATTTTTAGGCAAACACTTTTTTAAGTTAATCTCTGGTACAATACACAATCCGCCTATGTTGAAAGAGGTTAACTTTTATGTCCCTAACAATTATACTCGAGGGAGATCCCATGCACTCTTATATGCTCCGAAAGCGAGGACTTCTGCCTATCAGAACGCGCCAATAAACAGAGCGACTCAACTGCTTAATGATTCTGCATTAGCCATCGACATTTTCAATGTCACCTACAGACAATTCAGTAACTATCTTATAACGCATGTGACAAAATAGTAAAACTGCCTGTGTAAACCTTTTAATTTGTAATCTTCTCCATGATATATTGGTTTATAACAGTTTCATGGAGAACATGAAAAAATAAATAAATAAATATAATATAGGCATATAAAAACACACGCATATTCGAATGTTTGTCAAAATTTCAAAGCAATCGATGAAGAACTTTCTGAGATTTTGCACAAACGAACATTTACATTTGACTGAAATTAATTACGAATTAATGAATTAACGGGGTTCTACTGTATTGTTTATTTCCGCAGAACAGATCGGTCCGTCTGTTACATAAAACAAAATAAGATTAAGTTGATCCAGCTAAGGTTCAAATTCCCGCACAACACTGACCACATGTTTTGATCACGCAGTAAAAACATCGCCAAATGCATTTTATTTTAGTTCAGGCGCAAGTATTATAATGTTTTCCTCGTTATACTTAAAGAACTTAATTTGTAACGTTATACAATGAAACCATATCCGAAATGTTCTTCATGGCCGATAAAGATAGATTATGCCATTTTGTTTCAAGGGTGATATATTGGACGTGCTTCATGCTGTGTTGTTGTTTTAGGATACGAGCCACGTGTCGGTGGTGACTGTGGGAGAGACGCGCGTGCGAGTGCGCGACTCATCGGCGCATCAGAATCCCGGCGCCACGCACATTGTACTGGACGGTAAGCCTTTCTAGACAACTTCTTCTTCTTGTCCTAATTTATACAAAAGTATACAACAAAATTAAAAATAATTGTCATTTTTCTTATCATTATCGTCCCATTTTTCTTATCAGCAGTCCCGTGTTGAGATGAGAAGCTTTGCAATTGAGCCAATTTTTGTGAACCAGTTCTTCTTTTGTATGGTGGGGGGGTCAGAGGTCTGCCAGCCAGTCTAGAGCCTCAGGCGTCGCCATGTAGACCTCATCAATCCCGCCGGGGAATGAATGGAGCGGGCATTCGTTGACCACATGTTCGGTGGTCTGCACCACACCACATTCACACATCGCCGACTCTTTAAGGCATCTGTGCATCATGTGGGCACAGCGGCTACGGGAGCACCTTAACCTATTGATTGCGGACCAGGTTGAGAAGCCAGGCTGTCTCTCGGTGGGGTCCTGTATGAGGTAGGCATTTCCCAAGTTGGCCGTTTGCCACTCAAGTTTCCACCTGTCTTCTGGGGTGAGAGGTAATCGGAGGAGCCTCTCTCCTTCCGCCCAGAAGGGCTTTCGGGACTTCAAGCGGCATGCCGGGTGGGAGACGACATCTTCGTGCAAATAACCAGTGAAATTATAAATGTTTCTTGGAGTCGAATGCCAATATGTGTAGTGATTGTTTGGTGTGATTTAGGTTCGGAGTCTTCGTGGGGCTCCGGATCTCGGGAGAGACAGGTCAACGGACGCCCCCCGCGCCCCCTACGCTCCTCCCCGGACAGCTCCAACACCCCCGACTCCAGGTAAACTATCAATCAATCCATTCATCAGATCCTGACATTTCTCTACATGAGGGAGTATGGCTACTACCCGTGGCTCTATCTGGCTATATCTCTGGCTCTATTAGGAGATAGACATATACCCACATTGACTTCTTTGTAGGCCTTTTTAAGATATACAATTCCGTCTTACATTATTTTGATTTATCTTATAAGGTTTAGCCAGCGTTGGCAATGTAAACGCCCGAAATATTTTTTTTACGACTTACAAATCATGAAATCTTCTCTACTTTCTATTAGTGTAATATGCATGCATTATACAGGGTGTATCGGCACGTACCCGACAAACTTTAACCAGCTATTCCTTAGCACATTTGGAGTAAAAAATGTTATGGGCACTTTGCTGTCCGGTATTTTTTTTTAATAAAAAATTTATCATTTACATTTTCACCACATGTCACAACTGTTTTATCCTTTGTCAAAGTTTGAAAACCCATTTGGCAATATTTTATTCGAGTTTCGTTGAATAATATACGTACGTACCTACATTGACGCGCTTTTACAATCACAACGAAATGGCATGGCACCATTCGTCTCATTTTTAACTATTATTATTTAGTGTGTATGAAAGAGCGAACACGCCTTTTGACACACTTGCTAATAACAGCTGTTGAACACGAGAAACAATGCCAATGAATTTTTTTATTATTTTTTGTTTTTAATTGAAAAAAAATGTTACCGGACAGCAAAGTGCCCATAACATTTTTTAATCCAAATGTGCTAAGGAAAAGCTGGTTAAAGTTTGTCGGGTACGTGCTGATACACCCTATTTATATAAACCTTCCGGAAAAAATTCTCTAAATGGTATTGAAAACCATGTCAAAATCCGTTGCATAGTTCAGAAGAATTAAGCGCACAAACAGACAGAGGCGGATAGCGACTTTATTTTATACTATTTATTTTGGATGTTCTCAGAATGAACCATTTACAAGATCAGAGTGATTTGTGGTTGGTTTGAAAACTCTTTTATTGTGGAGATCATTCATTTCTATGTTCCCGTTGGTTATCTCCGTCACCGACAGCATAGACTATTCTCCTGGCCTGCAGGATTAACTTGCCAATGATCATGCCTAGCTAACTCAATCAATGGCTAGCTCTGTTACTACTAGTGAAATATATTTATATCGGACGTACAGAGCCAGTCATTATGTGATAACAAGATATCAAGTTTTTACGATGTCCTTAATATTTTTGATAAAACCATTTAGATATCTGCATCAAAATAAATATGATACTATAATATTATCCCACATCCTTAATGTGCGACTGCTATAGTTAATATTAATGGATTTTCGGCGCCACCATACATTTAAAAACTAATGTTTTTGTTTTGTTCAACACAGTGAAGAGATAAGGGTGATCGCTAATTACTCTCATTGAACATGTGTGAAATTTAATGTTTAATTTTGTCCAATAAATAGAGAAGTAACTGGTACAAACAGTCACTTCTCATCCGAGAGTACTCGGGAAAGTAATACTTGTTTAATTTAATGTTTTCCTACTGCCCCTGCAAAAACTCTCAGATCAAGGTGTCAATGTGTGCCGGTGCCCTATTGAATTTGCAGTATTTGTGCGGGCTTCACTAACTTGGTCCCGTACAATATTCATTGTTTATATTAATTTTGTGATGTTTTAAAAATAATAAATTGAATTGAAATCAATGGATCGTTTCACCAATCAATCCATCAAATCATCAATCAATCTATCCATCAATCCATCCAATCATCAATCAATCTATCCATCAATCCATCCAATCATCAATCAATCTATCCATAAATCCATCCAATCATCAATCAATCAATCAATCAATCCATCAATCCATCAATCCATCCAATCATCAATCAATCTATCCATTAATTCATCAATAAATCCATCGTTTACTTGTTTTTGTGTAAGTCTGCTCTTATGTGGAAGGAACTATCGGCATCTGTTTTCATCCTTCATGTAATCCGGGACTCTTGAAGATGCGCATTAATAAACCCTTTCCTACAGTCCTTACCTGCCTCACAAAGCTGCCCAACCGGGTGGTGATGTAGTTGCCCTGTCTTTACAATGCCGACGGGGGCGCTCTCGTGAGACGCAACTACGTAACGCATTGTCTCTCTGTATATGTAAATCAGTTTGTTTTTTTGCAGATCCCACTCAGACAGTGGGTCAATACGTTCCTCGTCAGGTCACCTCACCCCCCCCAAGGGGACTATGGACCGCTCCGATGCTGAGAGCATATCCACCACCATTAGTCAGGTATATCACAGTCCCCTCTTACCTTTCACTCGTTACCACGCAGACGAGAAGAAGTTATAGGTCCCATTCTCATACGATGCGTACAAATACAAATTACCAGTGAACTCTAAATTTCATATTTGCAGTAATGCTAATTTTTACTCTGAATTCATAATTATTACTGGAATTTCACCATTTTCAGGAAAATAATGCGACTTTTCGTAATTTTCGCTCGATTTTAGAATAAGATAGAAATACTGTAGAACCCCGTTAATTCGAACCCTGATAATTCGAAAAAACGCATAATTCGAAAGTTTCGCCATAAAAAAATATCCACAGAAATTTATTTTCATACAAAATGGTTTTTTAAATCGAAATTCGTAATTTATTTTTGCACCCGCACGACACTTTGGTTGATAATTAGATTTTTGTGAAATATATTGTATTTTTCAATTTAAAGGGTAGGCCGTGACCGAAATCGGCCGCAAAATTTCGATTTACGCGTAAATATAACGCGTTTTTACGAATTTATTTAGAATATCTGAATTTAAAGAGCCGGCCGCGAAATCTCGATTTACGCGGATTTATATTATATTTTTTTACGAATTTAAAATGCCGGCCGCGAAAGTAACGGGATAATTCGTATTAATACGAATTTACTCTTAATTTTTAACTCGATTTTTGGCGTCGTGGGAATTCATTCATTTGAAATTTTGATTATTGATGTCCCGTGGATTTCGAATTAACGAGGTTCTACTGTTTATTTCTTTATGTATGGTTTTGACAAACTTGAAAAGCCATTAAATATAACACACGTTACTTCATGTTAAAATCTCTGCTTACTATCATAAATATAACACAGGTTATTTCACGTTGAAATCTCCGCTTACTTTCATAAATATAACGCAGGTTATTTACATTGAGGTTATTTACAGTTACATGAGTACAGATTTTCTTCTACGACTCGTTGAGTTCAGGAGCTCGGCTATGAAATGATTTGCCAGCCCTTGCGTTTCCTCCCTCCTACAGCTTGTATTAATTATTAATGTTTTTTCAGGATTCCCGGGGGTCGAATGGTCACGGTAACGGCAAGGGCGGCACTGCGCCCAGCCCAGCGGAGCCTGAGGCCGGGCAGGTGATACTACGCCGCAACCCCGTCGTCAGCCGCATGCAAAGGTAACCTAACCTAACACTGGTCCTTGCGCTAAAGACGAGCCCGGAATAGAGTTGACGAGACTGCCCCAATAAACATTATTTATCTGTAAAATTTTTTTCATTATTTATTTCAGATCCAAAGAAGACATTCAACTCGCCAATCTGAAGAAAAAGACCAGGAAGAGGACGAGGAAGTTTGAGATCGACGGAGTCATCGTCACCACCACTACATCCAAGGTACAAACATGTTAGGCCTGAAAAATTCGCCTTTGCAATAACGCGAAATTTGCCAGTTTCGGGCAGTTAAATAATAGTTTAAAACTTAAATAAGTCCCTTATGAAAGTGACTTAGTAATAATAATATTTGGATGATTTGTATAGCGCCGTTTTTGTGCAAAATCACCTCAAGAGCGGTGTACAAACATATAATACATTTCTACAATGATCTATGTTATTACTAACTATTTATGGAGATAATATACAGTACCATACTTACCTGGTAGGTCACTTGAGATTAACACTTAATTAACATTAACTAATTGTTTATTAGCGAAATTTAGATACAGGATTTAGGACATAATTGGATATAACTGGACTTTATCTCAGGAATGGTATATTTAATTTAAGCGTACGACTAGTTTTAAAGTTTTTACAATAGAGGGGTTGTATGAGAATGATCTAGATGTATGGCAGTGAAGCATGGAACTGGCAAAGGAAGGATGAAAGTAGAGTGAATGCTGTAGAAATGAGATCCCTGAGGCGTATGTGTGTATGATGGTGTGAGAAATGTGGAGATCAAAAAGTCGTACTAATAATCTGTAGTGTTAGGTCGGTTTTGTTGGATGAATGAAAACTGCACACAAATAATAATGAACAGCGAGAGTTTTATATAATCACCCACTTTACCAAAGTCAATGAATTTTTCCTCTTGGCTCCTAAAACACAGTAAGTGAAGAATCGGTAAGTAGACCCCTTGGATGAGTGACATCTCTTGACATAACTTGGAAGATTGCATTTAATTTATACATTACTGCCATCTATTGACAAAGTTTATAAACCTTGCAATGAATCTTTACATATTGACAGACTGATCTTATTGTGTGTTTGTTTGCGGGCTGCTGCAGGTGATCTGGGGAGACGACGAGAATGGGCGCACGTACGACGACCACCAGCTGCGCAAACAGGAGCTGCGCGAGCTGAAGATGCTGCAGAAGCAGGAGCAGAAGCAGTTCCAGGACCTGTCTTCCAAGGAGGCCACCCTGCGCGAGCAGCAGGACAAGAGGTATGTTGGCTTTTGCAGGTGATTTGGGTAGAAGACGAGAACGGGCGCAACCACTGATTGCGTAAACTACTAGATACGGCACGTTATTCAAAATACACTTGTCAGCAATTTCATAACACAGTACCTTTGGTTTGGTTTAGTACCTTACTGTAATTATTTTCACTTTACACGAAGAAAAAAAAAAAACATTTAATTAGACAAAGTTCTTCCGTAGACTTGTTTAAATTTTTTCGGTAGCTTCCATGGTAAAATTTTAAATGAAAACACAAAGTGTTGTGTTCTCTTTCTCTCTCTCTCTAAGGGTATTTGACGTTTGGGAGAAATATCTCCCAAAATTGTTTTAGGGTTTAATAAATGTTTTCAAAAATCTAAATTCGTTGGTAACGTGGTCATTTTTTCAGATTCATAAGCCGTGTGGTGTGTACATACTTGGTCATAAGATGACAGCATTGGTAGAGTGGTCTGTCTGATTGTTCCGTTTGTTTGTGTATTGTCAGATGCGAGCAGGAACTGCAGACGGTGACGCGGCTGCAGGAGGCGGAGCTGGAGGCATTGGGCCGCCATGGCCGGGCCCTCGCAGAGCGCGCGGCGCAGCAGCGCGAGGCCGAGCTGCGCGCCGCCCAGCGCCGCCTGCGCGCAGAGCACGACCGCGACATCAAACACTTCCGCGAGACTCTCAAGCAGGAGATGCGCCTACTCAAACAGGTACGCAGATGGCTTCCTTCCGCTTCAGTATGGGTATTCATTGGATAACCGACACCTCTGCCGAGACTTATAGGGGTGTCCAGTTTCACCAGGTCTTGGCTGCAGATCGATCTCCTTTGACTCAATGCCTTTCTCCGCAATGGGAGGGATGGATTTATACTGACCTCTTGATACCTACACACACCATGTGATTGCAATAGGCGAATCAAGAGTGGACTATGGTTGGAGATGGTGAACGTGGAGTAAGGAAGGAATCCGACTTACCCCTTTGATGTTCTTCAAAGATGATGATGGTTGGTTTCACTCACAGGAGATATGATATATTTCACGCGCAAGCTTCCATAACTTCCAGGTTGGTTAGGAGAGACACTGAGGGAACCGAATATGTTCACTGCACAGGCCTTCTACCCTGAGTTGATATTAATAACAGCACTGATCACAAATAGATGTTCATCAAACAGGCTCCATCAACAGCTTTGACAGTCGCTTTTATTGTTGTAAAATGATAAACACCCACAGCTAAAATAGGATGGGAAAAATTTCAAGGACAATGTTAATGGAAGATTAATAGTTGCGTCAACAAACCACATACATTTTCCTCCAGACCTTGAGAGTCCTGAGTGGGATTAATTTAAAATAAAAACATGTTTGCGTTAACAATCAATATTTCAATCTTTAAATACAACCGTTCGAATTTCCCTCTTTTTTTTGGTAATGAATGAATGCAAATCTTGGAATCGGAAATTGACTCACTTCCCGACATCCGATTGAGCTGATACTCTGCAACTAGACTCGCTGTCCATGACAATGCATTCTATTATATTTTTATTGGAAATTACATACACACGCAGCATTCGCATTTCTTTGAAATTGGATGACATTACAGTAGTTAATATACGAAATATTAACTTTCATGTCGGTCCTACCCAATCGGGATTTGGTTCAGTTGTTAGCGCTGTTGACTACACTTGATTTGATTTAAGTCTCTAATTAATACAACTGTTGTTGTTGTGTTGCTTAGGAGGTGGAATTGCTACCAAAGGAGCGTCGCAAGGAGGCGTTCCGTGCCGGTAAACAACGCCTCGACCAGGAGCACGAGGACAAGGAGCGCCTGTTCCTGCAGGAGCAGGCCGGCGCGCAGGAGCAGTGCATGGCGCGCCTGCAGGACGCACACCGCGAGAGGCAAGCCCTGGCGGACAGGCAGCACCTCCAGCAGAGACAGCAGGTACACTCCCCATGCACCTTCCTACTCCTCCTCCATCAAATACACTTCACACTAGTCCATCAAATCTGGATCAGATGGAGAATTTCAGCAGTCTGCCAGCGGCGTATCCTAAAAGATACTCTGGAAAAATTGCTCGTCAAACTGAGGACTCCAACCTGAAGAAACTTATACAGTAAAACCCCGTTAATTCAAACTGCGAAAATTCAAAAAAACGCTTATTTCGTAATTTTCGCCAAAAAAATTTCCACTCCAAATATTTTTCATTCAAAATGGTTTTTTAATTCGAAATTCATTAATTCGTTAATATTCATTAATTCGGAGATTTAAGATTTTGATCCAACAAACATTTTTATTTATTTATATGGATAGATTATAATCACGGTATCTGGTTAGACTTTACAATCTAAAGAAAATTCATTTTGTAAAATTCAAGTAAGTTATAAGGAAAATAGTGTCAGCCGGAATTTTAGCTGGCACACTATCGGTTAATGGTAATAGAATAAAATTGACTTGTGATGTACGCCCGCAGATAATGCGCACGGGCGAGGCGGCCCTGTGGGAGCTGGAAGAGAAGCAGATCCACGAGAAGTTCCAGCTCGGCAAGCGACAGCTCAAGGACGTGTTCCTGCTGCAGCGACACCAGATGCTGGTCAGACACGACAAGGAGTTGGAACAGATCAAAAGGTAATATCTACTCCCTCTCGTACCATTGAATTCCGAAGCCTCGCTTCAGATCTAGATATCAGTTCTGTACAATATAAAACAGAGCACCAAGTTATCTCTCAAATCCCATTATGTAATATGTGTTAATTTATCATCATAAGATATAGAGATGAACTTAACAGCCCAACTCGATGTACAAGATTCTGAAACCAGTGAAGATGGTTGATTTTGTGGCAAAAGTGTTGTCGTAATTTGTTGCGTGACATACTTTTATCAATGCGCTGCCTTAAAGCTCTCTATATATATTGATTTTAACTTTTACATATCCGCAAGTAAAATGTACGATCCAAAGGGGGGTCTCATTTACGTTGTATTTTCTCCTTTCTTCGTTCATATTCTCTCTACATGCCCAAATCATCTGAGCGTCCCTTTCTTAATCTTACTCATTACGCTTACATCAGCCTTGCACTCTCCACATTTCTCCCCTGGGGAACGGGCGCGTTGTTACAGTGGTGTTGTTTGGTTGCAGGATGAACACGCGCAAGGAAGAAGAGCTAGGCAAGGGCCAGGCGCTGGAGAAGAGGTCACTGCCCAAGCGGATCCGCCAGGAGATGAAGGCGCGCGAGATGATGTTCCGCGAGAGTCTGCGCATCAGCGTCAACGTGGCCGACCCCACCGAGGAGCGGGAGCGTCTCAAGAAGGTAAACACAGGATCGCTCCGTCCTGGGGACCTAACCTAACCACTCGAGCGTTAGTGTATTTAAACAAAAAAATGCCTTGAGCAATAGAGATTTCCATTAAGGTTTTGGATTCGACCGCGCTTGTACCAAAAAAAATGATACCTTAAAATATTTAGCACAATGAAAATTTTGCGGCGGCTCACCAAGAGTTTAGCTAGCGATTAATCATGTCAGCTGATGGCGGAAAGTTCAAAATAAATTCATGAAAGTCACCTACTTTCAGCTTTCCAAATTTGGGCAGCTGTCGCTCGCAGTGTTAGCCAAATTTGCATAGGTATCGCTCAAGGATATTAGCGGTGCTACCCAAATTTGCATAGCTATCACTCAAGGATATTAGCGGTGCTACCCGAATTTGCATAGCTATCACTCAAGAATATTAGCGGTGCTACCCAAATTTGCAAAGCTATCACTTAAGGATATTAGCGGTGCTACACAAATTCGCATAGCTATCGCTCAAGGATTGACCACTGTTCACAATGTTTTTTTATTGTATAATTGAATAATGATTGTGTTGTGCGTTCAGTTCCAGGAGAATGAGAAGAAGCGATACCGCGCTGAACAGCAGCGGCTGGGCGTGAAGCAGGAGCGCCAGCGCGAGGAGCTGCGCGCGGCCGGAGAGGGAGCCCTGCGCGAGCTGGAGCAGCTGCAGAACGAGAAGCGGCGTTCGCTGGTGGAGCACGAGGCGCGCAAGCTGCGCGAGCTCGAGGAGCGGTACGCGCAGGAGTTGCGCGAGTGGCGCCAAGTGCTGCAACCGAGGAAACAGGTAAACTGACTATTCTCGTCTCTGCCCGCGGTCCTTCTGCAATCTTTGATTGACTTCTGATTACTGCTGAGGAAATTATTTTTCCTCAGAGCTTGTGAAAGGTTATTAGGAGGAACTTCTGGGAAGGAAAAAGGTATGAGAGGTGGGTCAGTATGTCCAGGAGTGTCAGACGTCCGATCTGGTCCTCCACGCAGCTGGATGGCAGATGCATCCGCCACCAAGACACGGACTCACCTCGCATCTGCCAAATGACCAAATGTATCCATCCACTTGTGGTGACTCGTGGCAGAGGTAAACACAAATAATAAATTACTCCCGGGGGTTCTCTGCCTGCTTCGGCTTTAAATCAATTTGTGATCGGCTGTCAAGCATAACGGGCATGTCGTTATGCTTGCCCGCAAATCATTATTTGATCGAAGACTGAAACGGGCCAAAAATACAGTGCAGAGCAGTCGTTACTTACAAAGCAGAGGTTGATGATAAACTTATTACAAACTTATTACAATCAGGTACCAGTAGTATATTGTTTGCATTTTTATTAATTGCTTTTTTTTTATGGCTGAGCATGCTGTATAATATATTTTATTGGTAAGGTTACAAGCATGTTGTATAATGCGGAAACTAGTGGTATAATCGGATAATTGGTGAATCTCACAGACATAGGAATTAATAGACGAGAAGATAATGGCGAGGGGTAAAATCAACTGTTGAAGAACGAAGGGGGTGAAGCTGACTGTGATTCGTCAATAAATCAATCTGACAGTAAATAGGCATCTCGCATTATAATATCACCATTTACTTCTTAAAAGTAAAATCTGCTTTTGAATGAATAGACATTTTTACATGGGAGCGCAAATTACTCGCCACGTTATGAACAAATTTGCGAAGTACAAATTCGGCAAAAAAATTCGGTTCTATTTTCAGAGTCGAATATTTCGTTTAAGTATTTAGTTAAGACACTTTTATAAATGTTCATAATTTACTTCCCAGCAACCAACCAGCTTTGTGTTTCGCGTCCAGACGTTTCTCGATGTGATAGTAACAACTGATTCATATTATACGATGTGAATATGCTTAAAATAAAGTAAAATAATGTTTATATATGGAATGTAATACGACAATTGGGTTTATTCTCTTTTTCACATCTATTTTTACAAGTTTTCATAGTACAAGTCAACATTTTGCCGTGTTATTTCGTAAAATGAACCGATGATGCCTCGACCATAGTTCGCACAAGAATGATGACGTCACGTTTTTAAATTTCACTTGAGGCCATACGCGAGCACAGCCGGCTCCAATGGAACCGGTATGGGGAGTGGGGATAATACGCTTTTAATCACTTAGGGCAAGTCTACTAATATTCATATGTCTATGGTGAATCTGCATCTCATAGAGAATTTTTTTTTTTTTTCGACAATTGAAAAGTCAATAAACTAATAATAATATTTGACTAATTTATATAGCGCCGTTTTCGTGAAAAATCATCTCAAGGGCGCTGTACAAATATATTTATTAAATAATAAATACAGCTATTCTGACTGACTAGTATTCATAATAACTTGTGACTTACATCTAACACTTATTTCTAGTGACTTTTACTTAGCTGGTTCTACGCTTTGAAGCATTTTAAAAGACATCATTTAAAAACATCTGATTTTAGCGATTTTTTTCATATTTGACCTTAAAAATTTCAATTTTGAACTCAATTAAAAAATTATGTATACATCATAATCGACTCCAAACGTGATGTATTCACCAGTGTCCTGCTTGTACCACTAGTTTCCGGACACTGTATTTTAAAATTGTATCTGTATTCTTGGGTCACCATATTTATAAGTGGCACGGTGGTAATTTGATGACAAGTTAACGCATGTGTTATTTAATTATCTATTTTATGTGTACCCAAATGGTTCAAACCACTGTAGAGATAAACCTAAAGAAATGTGTTATGGGCGTGCCCGTGTGCCCGAAGTAAGGTCAAGTTTTCCTCACTTGTGAAATAAATCTTATTACATTTCTAAATATCAAAATTCTTTCTAGAACACATAATCAATTTCACTGGGAGTCAATATTTGCGATATCATCGTCTTTTAAACTGCCCTAGATCACACTTGTACATATTTTATGTTATCTCCTCAGGCCTCTGGCGTATTGCCATTATATTGGTTAAAGACAATGTCAGAAGGTTGGAATAAATAATTTTCGAAATATTAAAATTTTGAATGCAAACATAAGTTTAAAATTTTTTTAATGCACACATAAATTTAAAAAAAAAACTTACGTTTTTCGCCAAAACACTGAACTAAAATTATGATAGTTTTTCTCAAATTGCTTCTGGAACCTTCGGTTTCATTCTTCCGTAGTCAACTAGATTTGAATATAAAGTGTAGGGTTTTTTCTTTCTAACATCGTTTAGATCATATTTTTCACCATGACAGTAAGCTGGAGACGAGGATTTAACAAATTGACTCTTGGAATAGCCGTTTGTTTGCAAAACTGAACAAATTACCCCGAGGAGTTGAGTGACTTGATTTTTGCACTTATCATATTTTGACCCAAGATACATACCCATATCGTGGGCTTGGTCCAAATATTTTTTTCTATTAAGAAAATAAGTTTGAAGCCAAGCCGTCGATTTTGCATGGAAACGGAATCGAGCATGTACAACTGTATTTTCTTTTTCTCAACTTTGCAACAATAATAATAATATTTTCTTTCTCCCTAGCCGGTTCTCCCAAAGATATTGTATTAAAATTTTATCGCTATTTTGTATTTGTAACTTTTAAACGCTGTCGCTGTTACGTAAGCGCCGACCCTCGGTCCTTTTCATCGAATTGTGATCAGGTTGAAGTTATGCTCGACAGTTACTTGATAAAATATCTTTGGGCAATCTTCTGGACACTGTTTCTAATGTATTTTAAACTAATAAAAATATTATTTGTATGCATATTAATAATAAATAATATAATGTCAAGTTTTTCTTTTATATATTTAATAATGTTATTATTATTATTTTTTTTTTTTTTTAAATTTGTTCCACATATGAGACCTGAGGAAAATAATTTCTCTCAGAGCCTATGTCATCTTAGACGATGCTGTGTGGAGGGTATTTTTTAAGAAAGGAAGGAGAGTGAGTTAAGGGAAAGATAAAGGGGTGGGTATGATTCCATCCCTCTGCGTTGCAAGGCAATACGCGTGACAGCTGTTTCGCCTTTTCTTCCCATGCATTATCGTTTTAAAAGGAAGTCCAGTCTTCCGTATTATTCAATTGGAAATATCTTATCGGGGGAAACATTAAAAGGTAGTTACATATTAATAATTTACGATGTTTTACTCGGTAATCAATAATGACTTTGGTAATAAAATGGAATCAATTTGTTTTCCATTAAAAATACCTGTATGGAAAGAATATAAATATATCATCCATAAGTGGCTTTGCCACAGTTTGATAATGCCTTCAGAGGGCGAAACAGCTGTCACTTGTAATAATCATTACACAGCAGAACTTGTTTATAAACAACAAACAGTTTTTTTTTTGTCAATTTAATAATAATATTATTGACTATATAAAAGAAAATCTTTAATTTTGCTCTTCTGAAGAGTAGCGAAATGTCACTAACGCCCTTTTGGCTTAGGACGTATAGTTTGTGCAGTTTGGTTGTTATCTCCCTTTGCTTCTATTATCTATGAATATATCCAATCATGTTTAATATTACTATTTAGGATTTGTTGGACCTCTTTGCGAGAGACTGGGAGGAACACGAGAAAGAGTTTGGCCCACTTGCCGAAACCGATCGGAGACACTTCACAGAAATACCTTTCCCGACCAACGCGCTCACCCGAGTGTCCCTCAATCAATCCCGTTCCTCATTACTAAGCACCTTCACCATGACCAGATCCCGTACCGCACTCAATTTCTCCCGAACGAGCACTTCCCGGGATTCTACGTCTGAACTTCGGCGCCGTAGCATCAGTCCCGTCGATTCGATCACCAGAAATCTCAACATTCCGATCGTGGCTTACGATCGCGATCTAGACGAGGAACGCGATAGCGGCATTTCCAGCGTCAAATCGGTCAACTCGTACGAAGATTTCATTGAGCGGCGCAACGCTGATGATTCGAAAAGAAGCGCGAGAAAAGCTAAGAGCATTTCAACCACTATTTTCCCCTTCAATAAATCCACACCCGCCGGTAAAGTTCGAGTCAAATCCCATTCGGATTTAAAACCGGAATCAGACGTGAAATCAAACATCGGTAGTAGTAAAATTATCGTCGATATTCCCATAGACGATCGTAGGTCAGTTAGAAGTAACGATTCGTCAGAAAAACCAACTGATTTCGAACTTGTATTCGGAACTGACGACGCCACCGCTCCCAAATACAAAACTGTCGTTAAAATCGGCGATGGCCACAACAAATCGTCGTCTGTTGTAATCGAGAATGTCGGTGGTTACAACGGCGAGAAGTCGTTAGTCGACGGGAAGCGCACGAGCGACCCTGATGACAACATTTCTACTTATAGCGGGACGGATACTTGGGTTGAAGGACCTTCAGTTCTCCGACTCGGCGGTGGTTCCAACCGATTCCAAACAACCGAAATGTCGACCGATTCTCTAGATTTGAAAATTGATACAGTCGACGATGATCAAGATGTGTCGGCCGTCTAAAACAAAAAGAAGTTGGTATTCATGGGGTTAAAAAATTATTATATTTTAAATTTAAATTAAATTGCAATATAGATAATATGATTTTCTAATTTTCATTGTTCTTCATTTTATATATTTAAGATTTACGTTATGAACGATTTTAAATCCTGTATTAATTTATTAATTGTCAGTCATTTCTTTTATAATTTTGTGGGGCCACATTCTAGGCTTTGAAATTTAATAATTATGTTTAAAACGTGTATACACCGTTTCCACGCTCATACTACGAAACTTTGTGGGGTGATTCTCCTAGTAAAGTTGCTTAAAAAATATATGTTTTGTAATAAAACATTGTTTAGCGTATCCGTAGGTTTATTTTTGCAAGTTCGGATAACATCTGAGAGGCAACAATGATATTCCCACACAATTCAATTCATATACTGTCAATTCTCTTCTTAATTAGGTGTTCACTACTGTATACCACAATGTTACCGTTAAAAAACTACATTACATCGATGTTAATTCGACTGCGTAACTCATTCTGGTGCAGAAATATTGCGTTAAGTATTCCTCGGGCGGCTTCGACTGTGTTAGATATTTACAATGAATATTTAGAACGATCCGTTCTATAGTAGACTCTTGTTGATAGAAGGAACTCGTATTGAGCTGCTAACCTGGAGATCGGCTAGCATCTGCTGTGCTCGTAATCATTCGGGTATGGCCAACATGTTGTCTCTGTCATGTGGCATTACTACTGCCACCTATGGAAATATCTTAAAACTACATAAACTAAATATAAATAACTCAAATGTACTCAACACTGCATGCGCCTGGTAAATTCTGTTATTCATAACATATTCCAATTATCGTCTAAAATATAAATAGAGTGTAAATTCAAAATCAATGTAATTTGTTTTCGACAGAACTATAGAACAGCTGACCGGGCGCGGATAAATAAGAATTATAAATGTGTACAGTGGAACCCTCTTAAGAGGTTTTCCAAGGGACCGGCAAAAAAAAACTTCTTAAGCAGGAAAACATCTTAAGAGGGTTTTCAATTTTCTCTTAATTTTGTATCAAATTGACATCCAATCGAAGGATTTATAAATATTGTAATTGTATAATAGGTAGATGAAATAAAACATATGTTTCGTCTGCTTGCTACAAAAAGTTCACTTTAAGTTGATTTTAGACAACAAAAAAACTGCCTACTTATACCAAATAAATGTAAAGAAGATAAACTAACTTAAAATACCAAAAAAAAAACTAAAATGTTTATTACGAAAAGGGGGATGAAAGTGAAATGTAACAGCACAACCACGAAACATAAACCCAAACTAAAAGTTTATTTTCATTTTCATGATAAGGAAAGATGTCTAAAATATTGACAAAAAGGATAGGAAAAGATGACAAAAGTCAAATGTTTCGTCCTAATGCTAGGTCCCATTTAATGTAGAGTGTCAGATTAAGTCAATTTTACAAAGTGTTAAAAATTTACACCAGTCAAAAAATATTAGTACCTATTTTAGAGATTTCCCCGACACAGCAAAGTTATGCGATAATGGGCTCTAAAGCCTGTAAAGGAAGACAATTTAGAGTCCATTATTTCATACATTCTGAATATGGAAATTCCCGTTGGACAATGGACAATGCTTGTTGATAATGGCATTTATTTTGCCAATATTAGACAAAAGTGGTTTTATTTTGAGACTGCATGATAACAAAAGAAACCCACATGGCCAGGACACGAAGATGCCTATGTATTTACAAAGAGATAAGAAATTCTCCCGCTTAATTTTACTCTGTAAAGCTGATGAAATCGGATAAAGCACAGTTAAAATTTACGTATTTGAAAAGGTATTCACCAACCAGCTCATTTCAAAATTTGATAAAGGCAATGGTTTGACTCTCTGTCGAGTTTGCTTACTACTACTACTACTACTTGACAGCTGGGTACAAATAGCAGGTGTTGATACATGTTCTTTTAGTAAAAGGTGTTTCTCCAAAATTTAAAATCAAATATTGCTTTAATCAAAAATTAAAAAACTGAATATAAGGTACTTTTAATCTTTTTATATTATATAGGTTTTTATATTATATAGTTCATTAAACACGTGTTCTCCACTGCAAAAAAATCAGTTGAATGAATTCTCATACAATTTGAAAATTAAAGAGAAAAACTTTTTTTTGCCAAAAATTTGCGTAAATTAAAATACAATTGGCGCCGCAACGGCCATATTTAAATTTGCAGATTCACGAAGTATGTAGTGATTTGAAATAATATAATATTGAAATGCAAACTTCGCGGCGCGGCGTTACCGGCATGGACAGGCCTCTCAGATGCAGATTTACGAAGTATTGATTCGAGATAAGACGACATTTTTCCGCGGAAATTGAAATTTCGCGGCCCCCAACATTATTTAAATAATTAAATAAAAATACGATTTGAGTAGATGTCTCCTTTTTCTTTTCAATGGATAACCATCCACATTGTTTATGCTTCTATCTCTATCGCACACATTATGATTTATGTGAGAGTTGGAGATGCATACATTCAGAATAACAGTTCCGTCCATCTGACACAGCAACGTTTTGCGATAATGGTCTTTAGAGAAGGGTATTTTAGAGTTCACTATCCCATGTTTATATTATGTATCTTGCATTTGGTTATTCCCAGTGGGCAATGGTCATTTTTCAAATCGGTGAAATGGGTTTTATTGAGATGCAGAATGACAACAAAGGAGCCGCATGGCGGAGCATAAAACGAAATGGTTATTTTTATTGGGCATTTTAAATCCTGACAATTATATTTTGTGCTGTAAAACTTTTTAAAAGGGTAATTATTTTGTTGGGGGATTATATTTTGGAACTTTTTAGGCGGGAAATCCTTTAAGGCGGGAAACATATTAAACGGGAAAAAAGGACGTATTTTGTATGGGAATTTTTCGGGGTTGAAAAAACTGAACTTCTTAGACGGGAAAACATATTAAACGGGAACTTCTTAAGCGGGTTCCACTGTATTTATATAAGCTAAGGGGGTATTTCACTATCTCTGATTATGTTCTGACTAAGCACTAATCGGCGGATTAGTCATTTTTTCGTTTTCACTATATCTGAATAACGCTAACGCTCGGGTTAAAGTTCGATTTGACTAATCAGTGCTCGAACCTCACGTTAGGCGCTATTCCTCGAATCAAAGATGGCGTCAAAACATTCCGAGTTTGACAGCGGAGAAGTGAGTCGAATTTTGTTGCGAATTATTATGGATACCGAGGTTTTTGATTTACAGAAGCAGGTGAAAGGGCGGCGATGCGAAGGCCGCGAGTTTTAAGAGCTCGAATGAATTTGAATGCTTGTATGATCCATCCTGAATTATTTGATTGTGTTCAAAATAAGAAACAATGTATTAATTCGACACGAATCTATCTAAAATGACCTGATAATCAACATAACATAACCAAAAAAATGCACACTTTGCGGTGTGCGGACTGTGGCGGGAAACTGGATGACGGCGTTGACCACAGATCAATTGGCGTTGACGCTAGCATTCCATAGACATTGCGGCAAAACATGACAGGCGTGGCAGTAGATGGAGTAACTGCAAACATTTTGCGATGTTGCCAGACTATTTCGAGTGTTATCTATCCGGAAGCTCGAAACAATGGTGAAACGGTCGCCGTTGAATAACGAAGTTATTCTGATCTTTAAAGCCAGCCAACGGCTAGCTAGTCAGATATTTAGCCCGACATAGTGAAATACCCCCTAAGTAAAATAAGAATTTTATCATATCTTTGCGAACAGATGAATACAAAATTTCAAGTTTCGTCGTATGAGAGAGGAATACAATGTATATATTCGTAAATTAAAGACATTTATCTTATATGTATAGATATAGCTGGGCCAGCAACAAACCGATGTGACATAATATTCTTTCATCATCAACGTCTTTACGTCTGCTGTCTTCCTCCACTTTCTTAATAACCCCTGAGGCCTCTGGCATATTCTTTCAGAATGTCCGAGTATTTCCGCTTTACAATAAAATCCAAATAAATGGAATCATTCTAAATGTATCTGAAGAAATACGCTTTCAAGTTTTATTAGAGTTTTAAAAATTGCAAATCTTGCGTTTTTTTCATATAAATACTGAACTAAATTTGCTGATGACGAAAAAGATCACATCTTACTAGGCAAATGTATTACAAAAATTACTGTTATCTCATTTTTTCCGTCGGAACCTTTGTTTTCGTAGATGTCGTCTATATTTTAATTCTTCTGTGGTTAACTTTTAGATTTGAATATAAAGCATGGTGTGTTCTCTTTCTAACACCGTTTAGAGCATATTTCTAACCAAGACAGTATATATAAGAGATGTTCCCTGAAGCGAACAGATTGGCCTGAAGGGGTTAAAATTATTGTCACATTGGACGTGTTGCTTCGTTCCCAAGGCATGTATTTTGTGTTTTGCGTGGGTTTTGGTTCATATTGCTTATTTTGTATTATTTTAACCTTAACTGCGCGGGTGACGCATGTTTTATGATACATTTCGGTAAAACACACTATGTGTCAAAAAATACTATGCGGAATTTTTATAGATTGCGTTGAAAGGTCTGTATTGAAAATGTTAAATATAATTATTATGTATTACTATGATTAAATCACATTTGCCAAATATTATGTAATTATATACAAATCTTTTTTTTTATCACTTACCTAATCTTAAATAATATATATAATTTGGAATGCTTTTTTGTGGTGGGCTGTATATGAGTAGAAAAATTAGATAAACTGGATTAATTCATACAAATCACAGGTAAGTCGTAATATTCTATGTTGTCGCCTCGTATTTATGTCATGTTCCTTCGTGGTGATGTTGTCTGGGTATATGTGGTGATGAAGTCTCGTGGTGATGAAGTCTCGTGGTGATGAAGTCTCGTGGTGATGAAGTCTCGTGGTGATGATGCCTACATGTAGTGACGTCACTCTATGATGATGTCTCGTAGTAACCAAGTCACCATGTGATAGTGATGCAGTCTTGTAGTGACGATGTTGCTATTCGATAATGTCACTAAGCTATGTTGTACTATGCGATCACTATGCGATGATGTTGCCACAATGTGATGATGTCAATAAGTGGTCACGTCAGTATGCAACGAACATAAATTGGATATGTGTAAATTAATTTGAATTCTTTGGCTATAACTGGCCAGTTCGGTGTCTGTCTCCTTTTTTTTGTTTGATAAAAAGAAGTAATAATCCTGATTGATAGATTAATGACCCGAAGGTAAGAATATCACCAAATTGCGACAGTCTGAAAAATGAAAATGTTTAATTTGTGTATTTTGTAGATGTATTGTGTGGTGTGGATTATGTCTTTGTTTACGTCTAAGTGCGATCCTGTTTAAGTTATCAACTGTGCTATGTTTGAGATGCTTTTGTTTGATCTCCCTTTCTTCCCCCATTTTACCAAATTAACATGTTAATCTTTTGTCTAGATTAGTACTCTTCAACTCCATTTGAACAGATTTACTTTCTATGCTCTCTGAATAATTCCAGTCCCTTTTCCTCACCTTTTTTATCTTTTTTAATTTTTTTTTTATTAATTCTCTGTCATTTCTCACACAATCAAACAAAATTACACCAAATTCAGCCATTATCATTGTTTTTTTTTGTCACGCTCCGTATGTGCAGTGTCTTTTATAATTGTGTACATCTGTGAAAAAATTTGTGTAAATCAGGGTGTTGTTATTGTGTGCTGTCTTAATTTAGGCATTGTGTATATCGTGCCCTGTCTTAATTCAGACATTGTTTATATTGTGCCCTGTCTTAATTCAGGCTTTGTGTATATCGTGCCCTGTCTTAATTCAGGCATTGTTTATATCGTGCCCTGTCTTAATTCAGGCATTGTTTATATCGTGTCCTGTCTTAATTCAGGCACTGTGTATATCGTGCCCTGTCTTAATTCAGGCATTGTTTATATCGTGCCCTGTCTTAATTTGGGTATTTTTTCAATAACGCCTGTCCTATAATCTGGCATTGTTTATATCGTGCCCTGTCTTAATTTGGGTATTTTTTCAATAACGCCTGTCCTATAATCTGGTCATTGTTTTAATCACGCCCTGTCGTAATATGGGCATTTTTCAATTATGCTGTCTTAATTCAGATATTTTTCTATTATGCCCTGTCTTAATTCAGGCATTGTTTCAATCATGTACAGTCTTAATCAGGCTTTCTGGATTATGTCCTGTCTTAGAGCGGGCATTGTTTCAATCATTCCCTGTATTCATGCAGTCATTGTTTCAAACATACGCTTTCTTAATTTAGACATTGTTTCAATCATGTGCAGTCTTAATCAGGCTTTCTGGATTATGTCCTGTCTTAGAGCGGGCATTGTTTCAATCATTCCCTGTATTCATGCAGGCATTGTTTATATCGTGCCCTGTCTTAATTCAGGCATTGTTTATATTGTGCCCTGTCTTAATTCAGGTATTGTTTATATCGTGCCCTGTCTTAATTCAGGCATTGTTTCAAACATGCGCTTTCTTAATTTAGGCATTATTTCAATCATGTGCAGTCTTAATCAGGCTTTCTGGATTATGTCCTGTCTTAGAGCGGGCATTGTTTCAATCATTCCCTGTATTCATGCAGTCATTGTTTCAAACATACGCTTTCGGGTCAATCCGCACCAAATCATCCAGGCCATGTCACCCACCATCTCAGATTTTGATGAAACTTTAAATTTTTAATCCTTCCATATAGATAAGAAAATATACCAAATTTTACCTTCCTACCTCAACTCGTTTTTTTTTTATGGGCAGTTGAAGTTTGGGCAAAATAAGCGTTTTTACATATTCCGAGCACTCCGGAAGAGCTTGTACCTTCAATGAAAAAAATTGTATCTTTGTCATTTATAGTGCAAATGCAATGAAAATTTTCAATATTATCAAGAAAACTATGCTGATTGCAGAAAAAAATAAATAAACCCTTTACATTTATCTACTTGACTTTAAAAAATTACCAAAAGTAATTTTTTAAGTAATTTTTGGGACGGAAAAGGTACTTTACAAAAAAGCAATATCTCGGGAAGGTACAGTGTTAATGAAGTAATTTTTTTTATTATTCATATCTACAAATAGCATAGAATCACATACAAAAATAAAATTCATGGCATTTTACTTGCTTCAATAAATAAAATCCATTTTAAACTTTTTTCAAACTTTTTGTAATTTTTTTTTATTCTTATCTACAATAAACATAGTACAACCTAAAAAAATAAAACTCCTGGTATTTTGTGTGCTTCACAGTGTAGAAACGTTTTTAAAATAAGAAATCTTTATCATACAGAATTGTTCTAGGTTTTTTTAAATCTAGATACAAAAATAAATAAAATCCATTTTAAACTTTTTTCAAACTTTTTGTGATTTTTTTTATATCTATTTTTAGTTTGTAATTGGGCAAGTTATAGTTTAGGTATATAGCTAGTAATATAGGTTGAATGAATGGACTAATATCAAAGAAACAGTCCTAGAGACAAGTCACTACATGGAAATGATGTATCTGCAACAAGAACAAGACAGAACATGAAAATTACTATCTGCCTCATCACTAAGTTTGCAGGATACTACATGCTTTGTTTCCTCTGACATGCTTAGTTCTGAGTCAGCTTCAAAGCAGTGATCATCTATATAAATACAGTAGTTGTTTCATGTTATGGTGTACGTTGTTAAAATGTCTCTAATCGAAACAAGTTTAGTTAAATGTAGTGTGGGACAACATAATGGTACTGAATGTCACAAAAAAAGTTATACTAAGTCAGAGAAATTAACGAGTGTGGATTTGTTAAGTGAATTTGAAAAAAAGCTTATTCAACAAAGAAGTTTTGTATCTACAGACTTGGTTTTCAACATTTGTGAGCACCACAGAATATTTAACTTAAATAAATATGAAACATTTCAAAAAGCTTGTTTTGACCCGTTCCAAAGCCACAAAAGGAAAATTACAAAAACTTTAAGAACAGTATCCTTGGAATTTTCAGAGAACATTAATACCATTCTAAAAGTAACTAATAAAGCAATCCCTGGACAAAAAATTTGTAATGCATGCAGAGCAAAAATTAGTAAGAGCCAAAACCTTAACAATGAAATTGAAGAGCTTAACACTTTTCAAGAAGACATAAGTGAAGTTGAAAATGTTTTAAACAAAGAAATTTTTTTACAAGAAATCAACACTTCTTTAACTGACAGCTTACATTGCAAGCTTACATTGCAAGCTTACCAGCATGTTGTAAAGGACCGAATAAGTTTGACTTTTTTTATTTGGAAATACAGTATCTAGATTTTAAAAAACTTGGAACAATTCTGTATGATTAAGATTTCTCATTTTAAAAACGTTTCTACACTGTGAAGCACACAAAATACCAGGAGTTTTATTTTTTTAGGTTGTACTATGTTTATTGTAGATAAGAATAAAAAAAAATTACAAAAAGTTTGAAAAAAGTTTAAAATGGATTTTATTTATTGAAGCAAGTAAAATGCCATGAATTTTATTTTTGTATGTGATTCTATGTTATTTGTAGATATGAATAAAAAAAAAAATTACTTCATTAACACTGTACCTTCCCGAGATATTGCTTTTTTGTAAAGTACCTTTTCCGTCCCAAAAATTACATAAAAAATTACTTTTGGTAATTTTTTAAAGTCAAGTAGATAAATGTAAAGGGTTTATTTATTTTTTTCTGCAATCAGCATAGTTTTCTTGATAATATTGAAAATTTTCATTGCATTTGCACTATAAATGACAAAGATACAATTTTTTTTCATTGAAGGTACAAGCTCTTCCGGAGTGCTCGGAATATGTAAAAACGCTTATTTTGCCCAAACTTCAACTGCCCATAAAAAAAAAACGAGTTGAGGTAGGAAGGTAAAATTTGGTATATTTTCTTATCTATATGGAAGGATTAAAAATTTAAAGTTTCATCAAAATCTGAGATGGTGGGTGACAAATCCAAAATTTTCTGGATGATTTGGTGCGGATTGACCCTTTCTTAATTTAGACATTGTTTCAATCATGTGCAGTCTTAATCAGGCTTTCTGGATTATGTCCTGTCTTAGAGCGGGCATTGTTTCAATCATTCCCTGTATTCATGCAGTCATTGTTTCAAACATACGCTTTCTTAATTTAGACATTGTTTCAATCATGTGCAGTCTTAATCAGGCTTTCTGGATTATGTCCTGTCTTAGAGCGGGCATTGTTTCAATCATTCGCTGTATTCATGCAGGCATTGTTTATATCGTGCCCTGTCTTAATTCAGGCATTGTTTATATTGTGCCCTGTCTTAATTCAGGTATTGTTTATATCGTGCCCTGTCTTAATTCAGGCATTGTTTCAAACATGCGCTTTCTTAATTTAGGCATTATTTCAATCATGTGCAGTCTTAATCAGGCTTTCTGGATTATGTCCTGTCTTAGAGCGGGCATTGTTTCAATCATTCCCTGTATTCATGCAGTCATTGTTTCAAACATACGCTTTCTTAATTTAGACATTGTTTCAATCATGTGCAGTCTTAATCAGGCTTTCTGGATTATGTCCTGTCTTAGAGCGGGCATTGTTTCAATCATTCCCTGTATTCATGCAGTCATTGTTTCAAACATACGCTTTCTTAATTTAGACATTGTTTCAATCATGTGCAGTCTTAATCAGGCTTTCTGGATTATGTCCTGTCTTAGAGCGGGCATTGTTTCAATCATTCGCTGTATTCATGCAGGCATTGTTTATATCGTGCCCTGTCTTAATTCAGGCATTGTTTATATTGTGCCCTGTCTTAATTCAGGTATTGTTTATATCGTGCCCTGTCTTAATTCAGGCATTGTTTCAAACATGCGCTTTCTTAATTTAGGCATTATTTCAATCATGTGCAGTCTTAATCAGGCTTTCTGGATTATGTCCTGTCTTAGAGCGGGCATTGTTTCAATCATTCCCTGTATTCATGCAGTCATTGTTTCAAACATACGCTTTCTTAATTTAGACATTGTTTCAATCATGTGCAGTCTTAATCAGGCTTTCTGGATTATGTCCTGTCTTAGAGCGGGCATTGTTTCAATCATTCGCTGTATTCATGCAGGCATTGTTTATATCGTGCCCTGTCTTAATTCAGGCATTGTTTATATTGTGCCCTGTCTTAATTCAGGTATTGTTTATATCGTGCCCTGTCTTAATTCAGGCATTGTTTCAAACATGCGCTTTCTTAATTTAGGCATTATTTCAATCATGTGCAGTCTTAATCAGGCTTTCTGGATTATGTCCTGTCTTAGAGCGGGCATTGTTTCAATCATTCCCTGTATTCATGCAGTCATTGTTTCAAACATACGCTTTCTTAATTTAGACATTGTTTCAATCATGTGCAGTCTTAATCAGGCTTTCTGGATTATGTCCTGTCTTAGAGCGGGCATTGTTTCAATCATTCCCTGTATTCATGCAGTCATTGTTTCAAACATACGCTTTCTTAATTTAGACATTGTTTCAATCATGTGCAGTCTTAATCAGGCTTTCTGGATTATGTCCTGTCTTAGAGCGGGCATTGTTTCAATCATTCCCTGTATTCATTCAGGCATTGTTAGGCATCAATATTATTTGAACATGTGCTGTAGAAAAGGTGTATGTAATTGTTTCAGTCATGTATTGTCTATTTACTGTTTAAATGTGTGTCGTCTTAATAAATCTATATACCTTTTACAGCATTTAGAGACGTAGTCCAACAGTTACTAATTCAATAGAATAAATGAATACAGGTCACATTATCTCATTATTGTCATCAAAAGTATTGAAATCCGGTTTAGCAGTAACGATGAAACATTCAAATCAATCTTATCGACCGTCTCAACTGGCAAGCAATTTTCCGCTCTACGGTGCTTGGCATAAGGTGCATTTTCCCCTCTTGGCTCCCTTCCCACTAACCACTTCCGATGGAACTATCCGAGAAAGCATGCCAACTGTCTCTAATATCGGTATGTTCTTCTAAATAATTAATTTTTAATTAAATATCATTTCAGATTTTCATCGCCTTATTTTTGGGTTATTATGCCGTGTTGCACTACCTCCTTTTTTTAGACAGCATCGCAGTGTCCATCATGAGGGCAGATCACACATGAAGCCCCGATGGTGGACAGTTAAATGCTGTCCGAAACGCTGGCTAAAGACGGAGGTAGCGCAGCACGGCGTAATAACTCAAAAAAAAATTTTTTATTAGGGATTCTCAAACGAAAACTCAGAAAAAAGGTCTTTGCCTTACCGGGGCACTGCTCGATCAACTGTGCTAATCCGTCCCTATTTCCTTTTGTCATATTTAACTGTATCAAACTTCAAATAAGAACTTCCAACATTATCTTCGTTTTCTTAACCTCTCAGACAAAGACTTTTATCTACTATGTGTTCCTTTGAGAACTGTCAAAACGTGATAATTTTTGTGTTATTTACGAGTTTTGCTAAAAGCTTCATAACTCACGTTTTGGGAAACGTAGCCTCATTCTAAAAAATGTTTTGGAAAGATTATGAAATCCACTATCACATTGTGTTGTAATACGTAAATATTTGCGTTTCTAAATATACATTTTATGAAAACGTCAAAAATATTTTAAAATCGCTTACAATTATTTCAAAGCTTTGAAAAATGTACTTTTTTCTGAGTATCATAAAGAAATAACACTTTATATATTGAAGAAATATAATTAAAAACTATTAGTCACCTCAAAATATTAACCGTTCAAACTAAAATATTTTTAATAAATTATTTAGAAACGCAATAAATTATCAACGAACAAGATGACAGATTCAATCGGTTTAGATAATGCACTTCTACGTTCCATAGATATTCTTGAATACAGACGCGTAGCGTTATTCATTATCGATACTCTGTTTTTTAAATCATGGCAATCCGTATACTAGTGATGGAAATAAATCGATTTTTGTAAAATCTCGCGCGTTTACGTGAAAAGACGTTCTAATGTCTTGACCGCTATTATCATATTTACGTCTTTTGACGTTCTAATGTTCTGAGTGGTTAACGCACATCTGTATTTTTTTTCTGGTTCAAATTTTCGTTTGAGAATCGCTATGTAATATTGTCTTCAATAATTTAGTACTTGTATATTAGCGCAGCAGACCCGTCAAAAAACAAGGGATATTAAAATTGTAGGATTTCATGTTAGCTAAAAAGCGCCAGACCCTTGAAAAATGACAAAATCTGACTTTACTTGAAGAATTGTACAAGGTACTACAATTACAGTGTCGACCTTGCGCATTCATTTTGTCTTGGATATTAATTACTTCTACTGGGTTTGTTGAAGACACAAATCAAAATGTCACTTTATCAAGTATGGTATTGTCTTCATGTTGGCTTTAACAAAAATTGTTTATGATTATTATTCAAAGCAATATGAACACATTTCAAATGTAGAATTGAATTTTCAGTTCAAATATGAAAAAAAAAACAATTAAATTCAAACAAATCATTGTACAAGAGTTCCCAAGAGAGGACATCACAGACAGACCCATAAGACAGAAATTAGTATGTTTGATGTTTGGTTTTTACAGTTAAAAGTATTACTGTTATTTATTTTTGGGTTATTACGTATTGTTGGGCTTTCTCGTTGTTTAGCCAACGTTTCGGAGAGCGTTACAGTGTCCATCATCAGTCAGATGTTTAGATTGCGGTGATGTGTGTGTTTACGTGTGTAGAAGCGATACCGTGTTGCGCATCTACCGACTTAGGGCTGATCTTTTTAATGGTTATACTGTAATAAATCAATTATAGAAAAATCACAAAGACCTAACACCGGACATGATGTTAAAAATATATAAAACATATGTGCGACCTCTCCTGGAATATGCTTTCCAAATATGGAGTTCTTACTTCGCAAAGGATATAAATCTGTTAGAGAGAGTACAGAGACAAAATACCAAGAGCTCTGAAAGATCTACGATACAAAGATAGACTCAAGGAACTAAGATTACCAACCTTACAAGAAAGAAGAGAAAGGGGTGACTTGATCCAGACTTTCAAAATGTTATCATTACAGTTGCCCTAGCATCCAGAAATCTTAAAATTACCAAAACGCCTTTTGCATCTAATCCTAGAAAACACTTCCTTGCAAATAGAGTAGTGGATGCTTGGAACAAACTCCCACAACATGTCATCGATGCAACAAATATAAATCAATTCAAAGCTCTATTGGATTCACATTTGGAGAGAAGAAAGGACTTAGTTCAAACTTAAAACAACTCAATTACTGTCAATCTTGTTGTGAAATCAGATATGAGCGCATCAGCAGAATGCTGCCTGCTCTGCACATAATAATAATATTAATAATAATAATAATAAAATATCTCGGGGTAGTAATATCTTAAATGGGACCTACGTCCTACATATCAAAGATATTATGGAAAAACTTATATATTTCTTTAAAAATCTAAGCAATGTGGTAAATAAAAAGGACATGAAAAAATCTATTACGCTTTTTGTCATTCTCGTATTAAATATGGAATTATAGGATGGGGATCTGCTGTATCTAAGTATATACATAACCTGAACACAATTCAAAAAGGAATCATTAAGACCATACTGAAAGTACCCATAAGAACGCCTTTGATTGAAAATTTCAATAGTTTTGATGTAACAAATGTACAACAAATATATGCTAAAAATATATTATTGAAACTATTCAAAAATACTGAATCCTCTACAATACAGCGTATTCAACAAACAAGGTCAAATCACAATGACATAAGAAATATTCCAGGTCATAAAATCACATTCGGACAGAGATATTATATTTATTTTGCGACGAAACTCCACAACATCCTTCGTCCTGATATAAAGCGAATAGAAAATTTGAATGATTACAAATCAACAATAAAAATCTGGATGAAAGAGATTAATGAAAAAAACACTAAAAACACAAAAAAAACGACATAGAAAACTAATTTAACAGAAATGTATAACTTTAGTCCGCCTCAGCACAGGTCACCCTAGTGAGGAAGAGTAAGAAATACAATTTACTATACGTATATTTAATATCATATTTTGTATGTACAATGTTTCAATGGTCGCTATAATAAAAAATAAACAAATAAATAAAAAAATATTACTTGCCACAAACACATCTGCCCTGATGATGGACAATGTAAGACTCTCCGAAACGTGGGCTAAAGAAGGAGGAAGCGCAACACTCTATAAAAACAAAAAAATAGTGGCGATAATACGAAAATTTAAAATCAGGATAGGTTATTTCAGATATGTTCTATTTTTTCATGAATCTGAAACTTGGTATATATTACTTATTATTTTTTCCAGGCTTTGGAGGAAGAGTTTGCGAGTCAGTTGGACGAGCAGGACAAGATCCACGGGCCCTGTGCCCTCGGGCTCATCCGCACCTCGTCAATAGCGGTCTCGGGACCCCCCCACCTGTACTCCTCGCGCTCCAGTCTGTCCTCCACCTATACCGAGTGATACCCGGGGACCAGTGCGACACGGAGACACTCGAAACTCGCCAAACACTCGATCCAAACTGGGACAATTTAATTTGTTACAATGTTTAGCGTTCTTAAAATAGTCACCCAGTTCTAGGTGTGACGATTTAACTTGTGAACAAATAGTCACTCGTGTTTGTAAACATTTCTAACTGAGACGATTTAACTTGTTAAAAGGTTTAGCGTGGTAAAAATAGTCACCGAGTTCTAGCTGTGACGATTTAACTTGTGAACAAATAGTCACTCGTGATTGTAAACATTTCTAACTGAGACGATTTAACTTGTTGAAAGGTTTAGCTTGGTAAAAATAGTCACCAGGTTCTAGATGTGACGATTTAACTTGTGAACAAATAGTCACTCGTGATTGTGTACATTTCTAACTGAGACGATTTAACTTGTTAAAATGTTTAGCGTGGTAAAAATAGTCACCGAGTTCTAGCTGTGACGATTTAACTTGTGAACAAATAGTCACACGTGATTGTGTACATTTATAACTGAGACGATTTAACTTGTTAAAATGTTTAGCGTGGTAAAAATAGTCACCGAGTTCTAGCTGTGACGATTTAACTTGTGAACAAATAGTCACACGTGATTGTGTACATTTCTAACTGAGACGATTTAACTTGTTAAAAGGTTTAGCTTGGTAAAAATAGTCACCCAGTTCTAGCTGTGACGATTTAACTTGTGAACAAATAGTCACACGTGATTGTGTACATTTCTAACTGAGACGATTTAACTTGTTTGAATTTTGTGATAACACGCATTACAATACATTCTAAATTACGACACATTCTAACTTGATTGCGATGAATTAAGTTGTTATAACTTTTAACGTGGCTGGAATTGTCGTAATATTTTGTTTCAATACATTTAATAACACATTACAATGAATATATTCAACACTCGAATCGTCACGAGTCACTCCATCTTACCGTGATGATTTAACTTGCTATAACTTTTTGCGTGGTGATAATCTTCGTACTGTGATTCTACCACACTCGTCGTCTGTACTGTGACTATGTATGTGTATCGGCGATATGTATTTTATCCTCGAAACAGTCCATTAGATATTAACAATATATCGTGCTTGTGTTTTACTCGAAATACAAAACAGGTTAGACGACTGTAAAATAAAAATGCCGTTGTATTGATTTGTAAAACGTATCGGTCGTTTTTGTACGAATATCGCATTATATAGTGGTGGCCAGTTTATGTCGGGAGCCGGTAAGCTTGTCAAACAGTCCTCGACTCGTCTATAATGTATATTATGTTCATTGGTTGGGTTCGGGTGTATTCAAGTCAATTCTGCAGTGTTAGGTATGAATATGACGAGTGCAGAATTAAATTTCTAAGTTTCGGGAAGTAATCGTGAGATGTTGATGTGTCGACGGAAAGGCGGCACGAAATACACTCTCAGTATCGCCGGCTGTAGCTGCGATAAGATCTTTATAGCCAGTAGCTAGAGCTTTCTAAAGACTACCTTCCGTCTCAAAACTTATCATAAAATTGTAATTTTTGCCGTTATCATATTGCTACCTAAGACTATATAAATATTTATCCATACCTAGATATATGGTCGGTTGGTAGGACGGGGGCTAATAAAAAAATAAAATGTAATTATTTCACCCGGTTGGTGCCGATTCTTTGTTGAAACAATTTTGTTCATAATTGTGTATTACGGACTCTCAGTCGAGAAAAAATCTGTCGTCTTTGTCTAAATTATATATCTCTGTGCTATCGGTTGAGACCACTTGTACAAATTATTGAATTTTGTCTAAATTATCTAAAATGATTTTCGGCTATTTTCGTCGGGTTTTCCTCGTGGGGCGGATAAAGCTCGATATAATGTGTATGCACGCGAATGGAGCAGAGCACGTCGCCAAACCTATATATTTTTGTAATTCCCAAACGTGCTAAAGTATATTGAGCGTTGCGTAGCGTAATTTAAAATAAATATAAAAAACTTAGGTAAATGAAAATAACTTTAATTTAATTACTATGCTTATGAAATGTACATTCGATTAACCAAATGATTTTTGTATAAAAATACGAAAAATATATTTCTTTATATTTTTTTTAACACGATAATGTTTTATGATTTATTTTCATTTTTAATTCTGTCAGATTTCAAATTCACCGAGGAGGAATAATATTTGTTAAATAACCACATAATATTGTTCAAACAATTTTAGACGTTTATTCAGAGCGTCAAGTACTTAATAAGGATCATTTTACCGTCCACCCCTCATCGTCGCTTGCAATCCTATAACTGTAAAATGGAAATCAGTTTGTAGCAGCAAAATCTCTCAAACGGTAAGTTCTTATTTCTAGATCATGTGTGAAAAATATAAAACGAGATGTTTTTAGATCATTCAATTAGAAACGGAAATTAAATTCAATTCAATCTTTTTATTTTTTTTAAATATTTATTATTTTTTTGTATTTAAGTTTTATAGCTTTGGTCTATTACAATCCTTTTGAAATTCGGTTGTATTCGAGTCATTTATTATAAATATGACGCTTTGCGCATGCCTAAAATGTCGTAACCCGACTTAGTTTAGAGTCATTTCGCCTTTATTGTCCGCAAGACAAGATGCAATTATTATTAATGTATTGTAATTATCATTGAGAATGGTGCGTAACGCGTAATTGAGAAAGACTTGAATGAAAATTAAACGGCTTCTATAATTATTAAATGCTTTTGTAATAATTCTTTGTATTTTGGGCTGATCTTTGTAAAATTTTTGCCGCTTGTCTGATTGCTTGTGTACCTCTTATTAAAATATCGGTAAAAAAAACACAGCATTTCATTATGGGATTTATCAGGTACCTAAAAGCTACCCAACACATCAGTGTTTTGGAACAGCTGGTGGTCTCATAAGTCATGTCATTGTTAGAAATGTGGGTGGGTACAATTCCTCTGTTACTTAAATTCTCAATGAATTGCACAAGCAACATCAAGTCAGGTTATTCGTAACGCGATAGTTTTTCTTTTAGAAAAGAGAAAAGGTCATTAATGTGTAACAAAACTAATGTGGGCCCAAAGTTGTTCCCTGTGGGAAGCCAGAATATATTAAAAGTATGGAAGCTTTTCAATATTTTGTAGTTTTCTGTCTTTTGGTCGGTTATCTAATTGGATGCTTTCATGGACTGTACTGCATTATATTATGTATTACACACAGTTGCCAGAATGTATTTCATGTATAAAGTAGGATACAGGAGTGTTTGTTCCCTTTTGGGGTTTGTCTACCTAAAAGCTTTCTTGGACTGTACTACCATCTGTGTAACAATATATTGTTGGACCCATAACTGATCCCTGTGGGACCCCGTCATTTGTTGTTAATTTAACCCTGCTCAAAGTTAAATCTGTTATAGTTTAACATTGCTCAGCCTGAAATTATAAAGAATTCAAGTACTGCAAGAATCGGTCTAGATATTTCTAGATAGTAAAAATAATTAGTAGAGACTGATGTAAATACATAAAAAAAAGAAATTTAACAAATGATTTTATTTACCATTTGTAATAATTATGTTTTGTGGAATTGCTCCGCAATCTGGTCACAATTTATTTTATTACTTACCTTAATTCCAAAATAAATGATAATTAAAAAATATTTCCACAATTTACTACCCTAAGTTGGCTTTTAAAACGATGTTTGAACATTCCTAGTATTATATTTGTTGCGTAATTTCATATTGTAAAACTGTTTTTTCACAAATATGTTGCCACATCAATATAATTCCACTTTTCGCAAATATGTTGCCTCGTCAAATAGTGGCAATGTCAAAAATATTCTACTTTTCACGAAAATGTTATCTCGTCAAATAATGGCATTATTAAAATGACCTCTTTTCACAAATATGTTGCCCCATCAAATAATGGCCTTGTCTAAATGACCACTTTTCACAAATATGTTGCCCCATCAAATAATGGCCTTGTCTAAATTACCACTTTTCACAAATGTGTTGCCACATCAAATAATGGCCTTGTCTAAATTACCACTTTTCACAAATGTGTTGCCACATCAAATAATGGCCTTGTCTAAATTACCACTTTTCACAAATGTGTTGCCACATCAAATAATGGCCTTGTCTAAATTACCACTTTTCACAAATGTGTTGCCACATCAAATAATGGCCTTGTCTAAATTACCACTTTTCACAAATGTGTTGCCACATGGAATAATGTCATTGTCAATTATTAGCAATTTTTCAAATATGTTGCCACATCAAGTAGTGGCATTGTTAAAGGTAACACTTAAAAAACCACAAATATTTATTATTGTAAAACTTTTCAACTGTTGTATTTATATGGAATTACGCAAAATAAATATTTTTTAATATTAATTAAATACTAGGGCTATAATATCAGTCATTTTTAAGCAATATATATTTAAGAAATATAATTTTTACCTTCCTGTTTTTTATTGTGTAGACTTTTTTTAAACAATTATTTTCTTATTCAGACGGATAGGCTTTTTGAAACTTACTATTTATTAGCATTTAAAGAAAAAAAAAATTGAATATCTAAATAATTTTTTTAACAGGTTTTGAAAGACCAGTGTTTCAATTAATTTTTTTTTCTTTCTTAAAATGTGTAAATTAATTATATTGTATTTTCAATTTGGGAAAGAAATCAGATCTGCTAAAAGTATTTATTTTTTATTGTATTTAATTTTTATATTATTTCTTTTAGTTTTAGCTGATAATTCACAGATGTAGTGATTATCTTACTTTAGACATGTATTGTGCCATTTTATGTGAAATTATGAAAATCTATTTATTTAAGAATTTAAATTATTGCATATTTTGTTCGTTTCTAATGTTGGAGGAAAATGTCCAAGAGAAATTAAATATTGTTTTCTTATATCTACTTTCAGTACTGCCCGGTGTAATATCGTCACCACAGTTCAATATCAAAACGTACTTGGAAATTCTCATGAGCGCATACCCAATAAAAAATTTAAAAAAAAAAGTAAAAAAACATTTTTTTAGACATTTTTCCTCCCTCTAACCATTTATTTGTAATTTTAATATTAATATTTTATGTTAAATTTAAAGATGTTAATTTAAAAAATGTAAATACTTTCCCGTATATAATAAATTATATTATTAATTTATGATTTCTTCAGCAATAATGGATATACAATTGATTTTAAAAAACGGTTGTTTTGTATTTTTTAGAAATAGATTACTTTTGTTTGTTGCCGACTTTGTATTATTAAAAAGCATTATTATTTTGAATATTGATTAGTTATTGTATTATTATTTACTGTAAAGTTGATAAAGTTACTTACTGAATTATAGATTGTGATGTTATGTACTGAAAGTTGGGTTATTATTTACTTTACAGTTGATCATATTATTTACTGGCCTGTTTATAGTATTGTTTACTGGCCAATTGGTAATACCATTTACTTGATGGCCAGCCGATAGTATCATTCACTAGCCAGTTGATAATATCATTTACTTACTGGCCAATTGATGACATCATTTACTTGATGGCCAGCTGATAGTATCATTTACTGGCCAGTTTATAATATCATTTACTTACTGGCCAATTGATGACATCATTTACTTGATGGCTAGCCGATAGTATCATTTACTAGCCAGTAATTGGTAATACCATTTACTTACTGGCCAATAAGGAAGTTGAGTCCATTTTTTTTATTTTTTTTTATCAATGTTCGCATTCAAACTTAAATACTGGTATTTTTTTTTTTTTTTTTAAAGTTTGTTTTCATAGTTAAATTAATTCTCAAAGTTTAAATTTTATTAAGCCCGCCAAAACGAGCGGAATCCGAGCGGTAACAGGCGGGGTGTAGTGTGACGTCATTAGAACTGTGAAAACCACGTCGCTTAAGCATTATGTATGGAAAAAAATTTAATTCTTCAACAAGGAATTCCAGTAATTTTTTTACCAATGTTAACCGTCTATTATAATTGATGTTATTAAAAAAAAAAGAAAATTGATTAAGATTTCATAGTTAAATTAATATTTTAAGTTAGAATATTTGCTTTTCACGCCCGATACGGTACTTGTACGGTATCGCCGTCGCTACTTGTTGACGTTCCCCGCGCGAATTCAGGACCACCGCGCAGAAAAGTAAAGACCAAAAGTAAAATAACGGTTTACAGCCCAGTTCACTGTGAGACTTTTCTGAGCGGCCGGCGGCCTGAAGTGTATCACATGCTTTGTGACATGTATAATAATAAAAACATCTAAGTTATGCAATAAACAACATATTATTATAAAGCACTATACGAATATGTATCTTTAGAAATCCATTTCATATAATAATAATAACAAATACGTACATATATTTGACAAACCCAAATAAACCTTTGGCCTATACACCTCTCTCATCTAAATCGACCATCTCTCATGTAATAGAAAGAGATGCACCATAGGTGTTCCGTTGTACGTACAAGTCACGACACATGTGACGACAGAATTCTTTCGACCAATCGTGGAGCGTATACAGTATATTGCTATTGAATGCTTTTTCAAGAACGTTTAACTAATTGTAAGAATAATAATATAGAAATATATTTATATATTTAGAATCGATATTTTTTGATCTACATGAACATATTTTTTATAAGTCAAAATATTTTTCACTCAACTTCCTTATTGATGACATCATTTACTTGATGGCTAGCCGATAGTATCATTTACTAGCCAGTTGGTAATACCATTTACTTACTGGCCAATTGATGACATCATTTACTTGATGGCTAGCCGATAGTATCATTTACTAGCCAGTTGATAATATCATTTACTTACTGGCCAATTGATGACATCATTTACTTGATGGCCAGCTGATAGTATCATTTACTGGCCAGTTTATAATATCATTTACTTACTGGCCAATTGATGACATCATTTACTTGATGGCCAGCCGATAGTATCATTTACTGGCCAGTTTATAATACTATTTACTGGCCAGTTTATAATACTATTTACCAGCCAGTTGATAATAAGGTTTGCTGTATAATTGATTATTTACTGTATTATATAGAGGAAGTTAGAAATTATAACAAACGGAAGTTTTGTGAAACGTCTGAACAAACTTGGATTCGTAAATAAATTATACATGAAAATTACTTGAATTCTTTTTAATGCACTTACTATATATATATTACAACACTTAAGAACTTTAATCCCCTTCAACCTCTGACATTTTAAAATGCCCTTCTCTTTAGTGAAATTGTAAAAACTAACATATTTAATTAGATAAAGTTAACTACTGTAGAGTAATTGTAATATACTTATAATTGAAAATATTGTGGGGACTCAATATTTTCCCTCTATTGATGGATTCTGCAACTTGTGGCTGGAGATGTGGGGACTCAATGTTTTCCCCCTACGGATGGATTCTGCAACTTGTGGCTGGAGATGTGGGGACTCAATATTTTCCCCCTACGGATGGATTCTGCAACTTGTGGCTGGAGATGTGGGGACTCAATATTTTCCCCCTACGGATGGATTCTGCAACTTGTGGCTGGAGATGTGGGGACTCAATATTTTCCCCCTACGGATGGATTCTGCAACTTGTGGCTGGAGATGTGGGGACTCAATATTTTCCATCTACAGATGGATTCTGCAACTTGTGGCTGGAGATGTGGGGACTCAATATTTTCCCTCTACGGATGGATTCTGCAACTTGTGGCTGGAGATGTGGGGACTCAATATTTTCCCCCTACGGATGGATTCTGCAACTTGTGGCTGGAGATGTGGGGACTCAATATTTTCCATCTACAGATGGATTCTGCAACTTGTGGCTGGAGATGTGGGGACTCAATATTTTCCCTCTACGGATGGATTCTGCAACTTGTGGCTGGAGATGTGGGGACTCAATATTTTCCCTCTACGGATGGATTCTACAACTTGTGGCTGGAGATGTGGGGACTCAATATTTTCCCCCTACGGATGGATTCTGCAACTTGTGGCTGGAGATGTGGGGACTCAATATTTTCCATCTACGAATGGATTCTACAACTTGTGGCTGGAGATGTGGGGACTCAATATTTTCCCCCTACGGATGGATTCTACAACTTGTGGCTGGAGATGTGGGGACTCAATATTTTCCCCCTACGGATGGATTCTGCAACTTGTGGCTGGAGATGTGTTGACTCAATATTTTCCCCCTACGGATGGATTCTGCAACTTGTGGCTGGAGATGTGGGGACTCAATATTTTCCCCCTACGGATGGATTCTGCAACTTGTGGCTGGAGATGTGGGGACTCAATATTTTCCATCTACAGATGGATTCTGCAACTTGTGGCTGGAGATGTGGGGACTCAATATTTTCCCTCCACGGATGGATTCTGCAACTTGTGGCTGGAGATGTGGGGACTCAATATTTTCCCTCTACGGATGGATTCTACAACTTGTGGCTGGAGATGTGGGGACTCAATATTTTCCCCCTACGGATGGATTCTACAACTTGTGGCTGGAGATGTGGTGACTCAATATTTTCCCCCTACGGATGGATTCTGCAACTTGTGGCTGGAGATGTGGGGACTCAATATTTTCCCCCTACGGATGGATTCTGCAACTTGTGGCTGGAGATGTGGGGACTCAATATTTTCCATCTACAGATGGATTCTGCAACTTGTGGCTGGAGATGTGGGGACTCAATATTTTCCCTCTACGGATGGATTCTGCAACTTGTGGCTGGAGATGTGGGGACTCAATATTTTCCCTCTACGGATGGATTCTGCAACTTGTGGCTGGAGATGTGGGGACTCAATATTTTCCCTCTACGGATGGATTCTACAACTTGTGGCTGGAGATGTGGGGACTCAATATTTTCCCTCTACGGATGGATTCTGCAACTTGTGGCTGGAGATGTGGGGACTCAATATTTTCCCTCTACGGATGGATTCTGCAACTTGTGGCTGGAGATGTGGGGACTCAATATTTTCCCTCTACGGATGGATTCTACAACTTGTGGCTGGAGATGTGGGGACTCAATATTTTCCCTCTACGGATGGATTCTACAACTTGTGGCTGGAGATGTGGGGACTCAATATTTTCCCTCTACGGATGGATTCTGCAACTTGTGGCTGGAGATGTGGGGACTCAATATTTTCCCTCTACGGATGGATTCTGCAACTTGTGGCTGGAGATGTGGGGACTCAATATTTTCCATCTACGGATGGATTCTGCAACTTGTGGCTGGAGATGTGGGGACTCAATATTTTCCATCTACGGATGGATTCTGCAACTTGTGGCTGGAGATATGGGGACTCAATATTTTCCCTCTACGGATGGATTCTGCAACTTGTGGCTGGAGATGTGGGGACTCAATATTTTCCCTCTACGGATGGATTCTGCAACTTGTGGCTGGAGATGTGGGGACTCAATATTTTCCCTCTACGGATGGATTCTACAACTTGTGGCTGGAGATGTGGGGACTCAATATTTTCCCTCTACGGATGGATTCTGCAACTTGTGGCTGGAGATGTGGGGACTCAATATTTTCCCTCTACGGATGGATTCTGCAACTTGTGGCTGGAGATGTGGGGACTCAATATTTTCCCTCTACGGATGGATTCTGCAACTTGTGGCTGGAGATGTGGGGACTCAATATTTTCCCTCTACGGATGGATTCTACAACTTGTGGCTGGAGATGTGGGGACTCAATATTTTCCCTCTACGGATGGATTCTGCAACTTGTGGCTGGAGATGTGGGGACTCAATATTTTCCCTCTACGGATGGATTCTGCAACTTGTGGCTGGAGATGTGGGGACTCAATATTTTCCATCTACGGATGGATTCTGCAACTTGTGGCTGGAGATGTGGGGACTCAATATTTTCCATCTACGGATGGATTCTGCAACTTGTGGCTGGAGATATGGGGACTCAATATTTTCCCTCTATGGATGGTAAAAGTTTGTACAGTACGAATGTCAGGTTATTACAAAGAAAATAAAAAAAATAAAAGATGTGTCAACAGTGAGAAATATTTCTATATTTATTGAACAAATAACCTACACAAGTAAAAAGTTTAACAGTAAAACCGGTGCCAGCTTTGCCTAACCACCTTCTTATATTAAAACGTCACATTTATTATTATTTTTCAACAAGATTGTGGACCTATTTTTAAATATATAAAATAAATAAATAAATTAATACACTGACTGATTTGTTCTACACACGGCGAGTCAGAATTAGCGATAGTTGAATTCTTTCAACTTCAGGCAATCAAATGGTCTAAAACAATATGATAATTTTATATGTGAATTTCGACCAATTTACAGACTTTAAAAGAGAGGGTATTGTTTCATTTCTTCTGACTCACCCAGTAGATTAAATAAGTAGAAACACTAGCATTATATTATATAGTAAATTAATTTACGAATATTATTATTTTAAAATACATTTTTTAAAGGTTCACAATTTTTTTTCTCAAATTACAAGAGAATTTTAATTACATCTCATAAGAATTCGCCAAAATTTACAGCTTTATAATGACACGACAATATTATTAGTAGCAATTAAACTTATTCAAACATGGTTTTTCCGTCACGTCCATTTTCAGCAAAAAGACACGCCATGAATTTCTATGACAGGCAAGTATCTATTCAATAGCTTGCTATGACAGACAAGTATCTATTCCATAAATTTCTATGACAGACAATTATCTATTCCATATATTTCAGTGACAGATATAAATCTATTCCACACATTTCAATGACAGATACCCATCATATCCATAAATTTATATGACAGCCAATATTTATTCAATATATTTCAGTGACTGATACCCATTCGTTCCATAGACTTCTATGACAGATTTACCTATTCCATAGATTTATATGAACAGATACGTAGGTATTCCATAGATATCCATGACAGTTTCCCATCTATTATAACAGATATCCGTCTATTTCACAAAATTCTAAGACAGATAAATAAATAGTCAATAGATTTCTGTGACAAATGACAGACACGCATCTATTCCTTAGATTTCTATGACAGATACCCATCTATTCCATAAATATCTATAACAGACACCAATATTTATAGCTTTTTATGACGTAACAATATTTTTAGTAGCTAATAAAGTTCCACAAATACCGTTCCTTCGTGATTTCACATTTCATTAAACAACACACGTTGGTAGGATTCTCCATAGACAGATATAACAGATATCAAGATTTACAATTTTCTATGAGTTATATAAGACAATTTTCTGTATTTATTCATGTGTGGCCTACATTATAATTCTTTCCATTTACACAGACAAAATGCATTAGTAACTTCTTGCATTTGTGTATAAACCACAGTGGTTTTTTTAAAATATACTTTTACAGACATATCATTCACTTGGTATTCTAGATCAGTCGGTCAAAGTAGATTCAGTTGAATGAATTTATATATATTTCAAGGAAACAAGTCTATAAATATCTTTGATTAATATAATATGCATTTATAACAATCATCGATCTGAAAATACCAGTGAAAAATACAGAATTAATCGAATTATTAAGTGAATCAGACTGAATCGATTGGCTTGACAAGGTGAGTTAATTCAATTCACTTGGCGTATTCAATCGATTCACTCCACGTAATGATTTACACTTAATTGTGATCACATCATAAAGTGAATTGAATCACTTGACTCAATGAATTAATACGCTTCACTAGGATAATTGATTCATTTGAAGTGGTGAATCAAACTGACTTAATTCGCTTGATGTTGTGAATCAAAATGAATGGATGTGCTTACCTCCGTGAATCAGACGGCATCAAATCGCTCAACATATTAAATTATATATTTAAAAATTTAGAAAAACAAAAAAAATTCTTTTACAAATACCAGACAAACGAAGAAATTCATGAAAAAAAAAACACATTTGGTGGATTGTTTGAATAAACGGACAGACTGTATAATTGGTTTTTGTATTGTTGCCTATTAAATATTTTTATTAATTACATCGAAGAATTCACACAGACGTTGACAATTAACACTATAATAATTATTCATATTTAAATATAAATTTTTATATTATTTATTATAAGCAACAGCATCGCACTCTAATCTTAAATTGTAACATCAAATCGGCGACTATTGGTTTGAAGAATACTAAATTGGTGAATGTTCCATTGATGATAGCCAACCCCCGATAAGAGATATAACCCGAAGAAGAATAATTAGAGTTCTTATACCAACTCGGATTTATGTCAGTGAGCCACGGAACTGGCAAAGGAAGGAGGAAAGTAGACTGAATAATATGTGATTCCTGAGGTGTACGTGGGTTAAATAATGTGATGGGAATCCAGAGAACGCGGGTTCGATCCCGGCATGCACATGTCAATTTAATTCAATTAATTTGTGTTGTTTGGAAATTAATAAATAATATACCTATGGTATATATCAGAATCTTCCAGGTAGTAGACCACCATTCCGATTTGATAAGCTACTTAATTGCCTTTAGCCGTATTTGGTGACCAGATCTAAATAGTCAGGTACTTGCCCACCTTCCTCTTTCTTATATCCTTCCCCTCCCCACTACTTTCAGCCTTACAACATACCCCAATTCGGGATACGATAGTTTTAATGGCTCCCGAGTTGGGAGCACTTTTTGACGATCACAATGGAAAGTTTTTAGATTTTCACGGCCAAAAGCATTTTTGTTGTTTGTTTTTGGGGTGTTATGCCGTGTTGCGCTAACTCCTTCTTTAGCCGACGTTTCGGACATCGTTGCAGTGTCCATCATCAGGGCAGATCCGGTAGATCCGAAGATGTGTATAACACGGCATAACACCCCAAAAACAAACAACAAAAAAAAGATCACAATGGAGTTTTTATTTCAATCAGGCTGGTAAAGATGTGGAACTGGCAGAACTAAATGATATCCCTGAGAATGCAGGGCTGATGTAAGCGTAATGAACTAGAATAAGAAAGAGACATTCGTGCAGAATGAATAGAGCTAGCAATTACAAGGTTTCCGGGGATAAAGTGCCTTAAATTTTAGAGGTGATTCTGTAATATGATAGTACAATTAAATGGGTAGTAATGGGTAGTAAATGTAATTTTTTTTAATTCCAACGTTTTAATGTAGTTTTTTTAGTAAAAAATGTAAAAAAAAAAATGAAATGTCGAAAAAAATGATTTTTTTTAAACTTCTACCAGCAAGCAGAATCATATCTCAAAGTTAGTGCACTTTAACCCCTAATATTTTCCAGAATCGATTGAATAACGTTGTGTGGTGAATCATTGAATCAGACTGAATGGAATCGTTTGACTTGGTGAATTGATTCACTTGCCGCAGAGAATATTTTTTGTGGAGATGTTTTTTAATTATTTAAGTACTACATAGTAAATATTTTCTTCAAACCAAAACCGCCACAATCACACGAAAGCTCGTCAATCTATGCCAATATTTCAATGCGTTTACAATTTTTTACTTAATTATTAACTTCACAATATTCTCTTATAAAACAGTAAATAACGCATTTGCCCACAGCTCACAATAGTCAAATTCATTAGTAAAATTATTTCACATCAATTATTTTAATAAACTAACCTAAAAATAGTTAATTTTAATAAAGATGACACGGGAAGGCCAATCACTTATTATCGTGGGGTACAGCCAAAAGTTGGCAACTTACAAAACATGTTTTGGAGTAAACTCAATTTTATAATATTGTTTTGTTTGTTTATTAAGGCGAAGATTAATGCCAAATCACTATTTTGATTAATCTTTATAACGAATTGGTGTACATTATGAATACCAAAAAATATGCTTTAGTTAAATTGAAGGTTTTCCTATCGCTTCGCTAGAGAAGAATACAAATAAAAAATAAATTACTCAGTAAAAAATATAAATGCAAACTACTAAAAAAAAAATTTATAATAGAAATGTATGAACGAGTAAAGGAAACAACTTTGAAAAAATACAGTATTATAGCTAAGATTATCTGTGACAGTTTCACTTGATTAACTTTTTTACTTTCTTATAAATTTATTTACAAATTAAGTAAAAAACAGTTTTTTGCTTGAAATCGAACGTTTCTAGACTCCGTTTGTCAAGCGATTTTAATGCCTATTACCTATAATATACGGTATACCGAGAATATACACTTTTTTGGCTTGTAGCTTCCTCTCAATCATAAAAAAATGAAGTTTCATTGTATAACAAAAGCACTAACTAAAAATCTACTTTCCGACATTAGAGGTGGGTCAAACTTATTCCAAACATAGATTATAATTCATAATGTAACATTAAAATCATCACTAACTCAAAAAAACAAAAAATGTACCTAGTTACCAACTTTTGGCAGTAACCCCACGATGTTTTTTTTGTTCAGTGGAAACTAATGAAGCAAAACTATTCTGTTCAAAAAGATTCAACCAACATCTACAAAATTATGGGTGTTTGTAGTTTTAATTAGATAATATAAAATTTTGCTAAGACAGACAAAGAAATCAAATGTTTCAAATCCCAAATTAGTTAGAAATCAGCACTCAAATTTACACGTTTGTAAATAATATACGACGTATGTAAGAGATATAATAAATGATGTCTCCGTAAGTTCTAAAAGAATATTTCTAGTTAATAAAATCCTAAATCTGTTTTCTTTTAAATGGCGTACTGGCATTTAAGGTAAAACGTTCACTATGTTTTAAAGTTCACCTATTACAAACGTTTAGTATATGGGTACTAGCGCCAATCCTTGATAAATCACGCGATAGTCTGAATCTTTGACGCCATCAGTTCAAATTTTGAAAATGACTGTAAAAACAATATATTATTGGTAGGTACCTAGTACCTTCTTTATCGCTTGTCTGAATCTTGACACAATCAGTTCCAATATTGAAAATGACACTTCATTGAAACACATTTCACACAGGATTAACGCACAGCACAGACAACTGAAATGTATAAACACTTTGAAAACCCTGGATATTTTTGTTTTATTAACGTTATTGGCATTTAGAACCACCCGGTTGTTTCGCAGATATTCAAATGAAACATTGTCAATTCAAATGCAGCATTGTCATTGGCCGTTCAACGCCATTTTGTTTTTTTGACATCTGAAAAGTTCCCGTTGAACGCCGATTGTGTGGTGAGTCTCATCTTTCAATCAAATTGTAACAAGCTGACAAGCTTAACAACGTGATGGTTGTCATTTTCTGCTGACCACAATTTGTTCAAAAGCTGAAATGAACTTAGAATCGGCATTTAACGGGAACCTGTCAACTGTCAAAAAAACACAATGGCGCTGGGTGCGACCATTTGATGACTCAGTCACACGTGATTTTCTGCGAAGAAACTAAATGTCAATAACATTAAGAAACGAAAAAAACTACCTGCCAGTAGAGCTAAACCAATATTAAGTTTGTACCTAATAAAAGATTTACAGATTGGCGTTTAGCGCCATTTTTAATGCTGGAAAGTTTTAGATAGCGAAACGTTTTTGAACAATTAATCTGACCTTATTTTTACATAATATACATTATATAAAATTACAAATTGAAGGGTCTTTTTAAAATACATTTAAAACCTGATAAAAACTATACCTATGTAGTTTCATAAAATCAATTAAAATTAGACAGATCAAAAAGCCATCTCTGAAATGAACTGCAAAGTTATCTGACAGTTATTTTTCAATTCCGGTTTTTAATTTATTTTTGATTTAACATTAAATATTTTCTGCTTTATTTTAACAGTACCTACTTCTCACCAGTTTATCAAATTTCATGTTTAATCGAAGAGCAGAGAATCGTACTAATTCTATGATTCAATCGAAAAATAATCGAGAGAGCAGTCTTATTACCCTAATATACATTATTCCAGCGAATCCATGTTTTAATTTCGTTTTATTCAAATTTGTTAAATTAAAAAAACAGTGAGTCAAGTAACATTTCACACATACATACGAGTACATTAGTTGCAATACAGCCTCTGTGCTGGTGAAGTTACCGGTGACATAAAACGTAACACGTTCCAGAACATCAGGATTGCTGATGTGTCCATTGACCAGCTTATGTACTGCTAACACAATTGCTAGAGTCTAGACCAGAGGTTCCCAAAGTGGTCTATATGGACCCACAGGGGTCGATATCGGCATGCTGGGGGTCTATGTCAGCGAGAAATAAATTTGGGGGGAGGTACATACGAGCGGACCCCCATTTACCTCAACTCAATATTTAGGAGTTCCGTAAATGACATAATACACCTATCACAAATTAACGTAATACTTATTTGATATTTGCATGTGTATATATCGTAAAGTTGTTAATTGAGGTATATAAATAGAGTCTACGTTCCCTTTCTCGTCAGAATTAATATATTGAACCAAAACATTGCACATTGGAAGCCGCGAATTTTCATAGTTCCCCAACTTGTTTTTGAAAAACGTTCAAGGTAATAATGACGTTCAACATTTAAATGCACTTCACACAGACTTCAAAACTAAGTTTGAGGACATTTTGACTGTGGAAATGGAATGGTAAAGAATCAGATATCATTTGACAAGAAAAACTGATAGGAATAAGGGGCAGCTACATAAATAAATTCCCGTTGCTTATCCTGCTCCATTTTCATTTGGTGTAATACCTCACAAGGGCGCCCCTGTCTGCACAATGTAAAGACAGAGCAACTATACCGCCACCCGGTTGTTGGACAGGCAAGGGAAGGGAATCTTTTTACGAAAAAAATAAATTATTATTACATGGGACGTTAATAGTTTTAGGAAAATTCAATATTCGGCAGACAGGGGGTCTAAGTGGTTTACGGGGGAAAAAAGTTTGGGAACCTCTGGTCTAGACGATCCAGTCCTAGCATTCCAGTAAATTTAAACAAAACTAGGTACATGAAATTAAAATGTAGGTTGTTGTTAACATACTGCTATTTTTACGTTCCAAATTCAGTCAGGTAAATACAACGGCGAAGCAATTTGTCGATGGTGGGGACCGACATTCGTGTACTGAAATCAAATGCAGAATATAACAAATTTCTCTATCAGATGTCCACATAAAATACAAATCTATACGCCAATTTATAATATTGAACTAAAAGAATCACTGACATCAGAGGAGACTTGCCCTAAGATGAAATTTGGGTGTCACTCGACGAGCTGGAGATACACTTGACCATATTTTTGCCACCAGGAGGGTTCGAAAAAGAGTCTAACAAAATACACAATTTTGAAACATGCCCGAAATTTTCTTTACCTGGGATTAAGTTAAGTTTTTTACGCAGCCAGCAATTTGTAAAACTAAGTAGTAATTCGTTAGCGCACTAAATGCTAATATTACAATTCAAGGTGCCTGTATTCTGTCAGATTCATTTATTGACAAATCGTTGACAGGGTTACGCTCCGCGCAATTTCGTATTTATGGGCAGCTCAGTCAAATCAAAAACCTTCCTCTGTGGGTCCAATAATATTCGTCACGAGGGGGGGATTTAATGGTTTCTCCCCAATAATATTCGTCACGAGGGGGGGGGGATTTAATGGATTCTCCCCAGTAATATTCGTCACGAGGGGGGAATTTAATGGTTTCTCCCCAATAATATTCGTCACGAGGGGGGGATTAATGGTTTCTCCCCAATAATATTCGTCACGAGGGGGGGATTTAATGGTTTCTCCCCAATAATATTCGTCACGAGGGGGGGATTTAATGGTTTCTCCCCAATAATATTCGTCACGAGGGGGGGATTTAATGGTTTCTCCCTAATAATATTCGTCACGAGGGGATTTAATGGTTTCTTCCCAAACCACGTGAAATTGCTTAGGATTGAGAAATAAATTCAAGGAATATTTCCAACATCTCGGAATGTCCCCACGTACGTGTAAATGATTGCAAGGCATTTAACCAATATACTATAATCAACATGGACATCGTTAGAAAAATAATGTATTTATCTATTAGGTATTATATTTCTATGTTACTGTGATTTATAAATATATTATTCAAATGAATCATAGATTTTGCAATACTTGCGTTGTTAGTGAAAGCATTCTACCCGACTGCTAAAACAAGCCCATGATTTTTTCTCTTTTCCGACTTTATGTCCGGGTTAAATCTTCCCCACAGGAAAAACTAAACCTTTCCACACACTTTTCTACAAATGATCATCTAGTCAATCCACATTATGCAAGTGCATTATATAAGCATAATATATACAAAATAATACAACAACAACACGTCAACTCACCAGAGATCAAATGGGAAAATAATTCACCGACTCCAGATATTTTCATATCAGAGGGTTCGGCTCGGTAGAACTCCTAACAGGGCCTATAAAGCCTACTGATCCCTCAATATAAATATTTCAAAAATCTTTCGTAATCCTACATGTATTTAAAATGACTGATTTTTGCATTTTTGTGTATAAATTCTTTGATAGATCTAATACGCCTAAATTTTGAATGAGAGAGCTAGGTATAATGCCAGTAGCCGAAATAGCAAATGGTAATATTAAAAAAGATTATTATTATACAGCTTTAACAGACAGTCGCTCTCAAATAGCAAATAAATACTTAAACAAATTGTGTATTTGGGTCTTCCCATCAATATGCAAATATTTATTCTAACTTGCTGGTTGAGAGCGGCTCACGTGCGTTGAACACGGCTATTTATTTAGAAAACAAGTTTAAATTATACAATCTTCAGTTGACTATTCAACGATTATTGGAACACTTGTTAAAAAAATATTAAAAACTTGTATTCAGCAGTTTTCTTATATATTTTTTAAAAACAATATCCACAGGTTAAAAAAGATTACATATTTAAAATTCCAAGTTTCATTCATTAAGATTGTCGAATGTGTTAATTAATTAAGACTAATTTAATTTTAAAAAAGGAATCGTGAGTTCGCCATGTTTGTTTTTAAAAAATGTTTAAAAGTTTTTATTTAGGACGGGAAAGTTTTCATTTTGCATTATTACCCGTTTATTTAATAACTAAATATTAATTTTAATAAAAATCACTTAATATTACGTTACTTTCATTCAGTTATATTTAAATAGTAGAATTAAAATCACTCGAACACATCCTTACGAAACTCGTTAAATGTCCTTTCTTATTAAGGTCTGACATACAATATAAATAGATTTAGAAAAAGAGAACACCAAGCTTTGTCTTTTCGTTTAAATTTTTACCAGCTTAAACACTGCCGTATAATTTGTAAACAAAAAGCAAGTCAGTGTTTGCCATTTTTTGAAATAATTATTTTAATATAAGAGGAAAAAAATGAAGTGACAGTAAACTTTATAATATGTTTTTTTAGTTTCGTGTAAAGTTTTCAAGAAAAAAACCATTGGAAAGCGATTTTTAAAACATTTTGCTATTTTCTTTCAAATTGGTATAGATTACAATTATATTGGTTTTCTGTTCACTGGATCAGACAAAGCAGTTGTTAGTTTATAATTATTTTTTTTTAATAAAATTTCTTAGTTAATCATTATGATCAGTTTGTATTTAAATAACAGTTGTTGTTATCAATTCAACAATTTTACAAGTGAAATTAAACCCTGTTTTGAATTTTGTGTATATTTTTTTACGTAATGGTATCGCAAATGGACGTTTAATTGGCGGAACAACTTGTGTAGTCCCTTGAAAACACTTAAATTTTATAACAGCTTTTAAATTTTATTAAATTACTGGGAAAAATGCAAAAACGCAACATGCTCATGGAGTGAATTATTTATTTAATCTAACAGAAAATAACATGATACAGGGTTTTCCAATAAGTGGTGTTATTTTGATATTCAATCGTAAAAGATCAATGATTTCGTTGCTTGTGTGGCACGTAGCGCCGTCTTGTTGAAAGTAAACGTTGTCCAGATCAATACCATTCAATTTCGGCCATAAAAAATCATTATTCATCTCTCGATAGCGCAATCCATTCACCGTAACTGTTGCTTCAGCCTCATTTTCGAAAAAGTAAGTTCAAATGACTCCGCCGGACCATAAACCGCACCAAACAGTCACACGTTGAGGATAGAGAGACTTTTCAACAATAAATATTGGGTTTTCCGAGCCCCAGATGCGACAATTTTGCTTGTTGACGAAGCCACCGAGGTGGAAATGGGCCTCATCACTCAAGATGATTTGCATTTGATTTACTCAAGTGAATTTTAATAATTTCAATGCGTTGTTGAAGCGTGTATCGTTCCATTTTTATTAATGGCGTAGTTTCTACTTGTCAAATGTCAAAAAATGACAGCTTCAAAAGTAACATCTACCGAAATAGCGGGCTATTCAAAATAACACCTCTTATTGGAAAATCCTGTATAAGAGAATTTTTAACGTAGATTTAGATATTTTTTAAAGTATGAATGTACACAATACATTTTTGAAAATATTAAAATAAATATTGCTTTAAAAAAAAGTTTGTCAATATAAATACATATATCATTTTTTCCGTGATATGATAAAAATATTGCTTCAAATATTGGCAGTTTGAAATCCACACACATTTTTGTCTAAATCTAACTCTATTTGTACTTTAAATCAACTCTATTTTTAACAGTATCTAAATAAATCAGTATCAAATTCTTTTTATGAATCATTAATATTTATTAAAATGAAAAAAAATAAATTAAATGCCCAGAAAAATACAGCATGTCTTTAAAATATTATAACAGCGAAAAAAGTACCTACCTTTATTATACATGGTGTTCTGAAACATGCAGTAAAAGCGGGAAACTGGCGAATCAACAACACATTTGTGGCCGATTTTGTGTTAAATCTTTTTTTTGATTTGAGCTTTCGTTTTTCAAGCAAACAGAGTACAAACTTGGAATCTCTTAGATCAAATTTGAAAAAACTTTACAATATTGGATCGACAGATTATATATCAATGTCCCAAGCACGTTTGTGCCGTCGATATCTGAACCGATATTGACACGAAATTTAATAGTCTGTTTACAGGGTTCCAAGACGAAACTTAGTATACCTTTAGGAACACATTTCACTGTATTTCAAGCTGAGATGGAGGCCATCTTAGCTTGTGCACAGGAGAACATATGTATCGGGACAGAAATAAAAACATAGGCATGTTCTGATAGCCAGGCAGCCCTAATGGTACTGAAAAGTAACCGATGCAACTCTAGACTGGCAAAGGAATGCAAAACCATTCTCGAAGAACTTGTTACCATCAGTAAAATAACTCTGATCTAGGTACCAGGACATGAAGGAATTGAAGGCAATGATCGGGCTGATGGACTAGCAAGGAAGGGGGCGAAAGCACCACTTGCGGGATCCAAGCCGGCCGTAGGAGTAGCAGCTTGCCACACCAAAATACGTATTGAAAGGTGGCTCAAATCCCGGCACTGGGAGGAATGGGAAAGGGTAGCCAGAATGAGGCAATCCAAAGTACTCATAAACGGACCATACCCAAGGCGAACCAGACAACAACTGAGGGAACTGGTAGGACTACTAACGGGACAATGCCATCTCAAAAGACACAAACAATTGTTGGAAGAGGAAAACACCAACAGATGCAGGAAATGTGAAGAGGAGGAAGAGACTCCAATTCACCAATGGTGCCAATGTCCCGCTCTGTTGGCAACAAGGCTCAAATACCTTCGAAGACACATTGTAGAACCAGAAGACATAGACACATATCCAATGACAACCCTAGTGAACTTTATAAAAGGGACCGGGTGACTGTTAAAGGAATGAGATAAAATGGGAGGTAGCACAATGGGCCTATGGCCTAAGTGCTCACGGAAACCTCACTTCAACCGTATCCTATATAAAAAAAAATATATATAAAAATAATAGGAAAGCGTTGTGCGATTGCAACACTGGTGCATCTGTCTATGATATCACATTCCCAAACGTTAGACGGCTACGTAAAAGTTAAAAATATTAATAAATTGACAATGTAGAATTGAAATATTATCTTAATTATGTGTTGGCAGTTCGCATGTACTTCTTGACATTAAAAAGGGTGTTAATTAGTTCATGTGGTCTTTAGTCATGTCATAACTAATAATTGATCGGGTCTTAAATGAATTAATTAATCCTTTGGATCGTGGATACGATTTATTTCAATTCTAATTCCATAGGTAGTTTACATCCATCTGTCGGAATCATATTCTCACCGTACTCGCAAATATCGCTAACTGATTTCGTCAATATTGTAGTGATACGGGGTTTTATCGATCTACCGTACTAGATACAGTTTGCTGGATAATTTGTTTGCAAACGGTTTATTGACATTGAAATAGGTCCACAAGCCCAGTGTGTCGAGTAGGTACTCTTATGTTGACTAGACTGCGAATTTCGTCGATCCCCGAGTATTTATTTATTAAAGGTATTTAAAAGAAGCTCAGTTTATTTGTTCTGAGGCAATTTTTAACTTAAAATTTAATAATTGATGTGGATTCATCAGTTTCTCACTTATAACACAAGTTTCCGAAAACCATATACTCGTATATACCAACATATTTATTTAATTACAATAGCGTATTATCCAAGGTTGATATTTTCAGTTGCGAGCTTACCAAATACAAGAGGTCCATAAAAGAATATTTCTCTGATGGTTTGTGAATAATGTTTATGTCTCTATTGTTTATATCTCTATTATGATTTGATTTATATCTACAGCCCTCTCCATGGCTATAAATGTATTGTTTTGTAAATTTTTGGTTTTATATAATCTTTGTTTTGTATAATTTATTTAAATAACTTATTCCATATTATGCTGTCTCAGTTAAAGTCACAAGGAGAAAATCCATAATTGATTTTATTTTACTATATAATACTTATGTACAAACTGATTAAATGTAAACTGTCGATTTCCAGAAAATGAATAAATAAATAAATAAGAAGTTAGTAGAATTATAATCAGTAAGTAAGTAGGTACTCTCGTGGTAATGTGCAAAATTGAGTTATGCATGTTTTCTGCGCACACTCAACTGAGAAGGACGGATGATAGAATAGAATAGAACGGATAGAAAGATGTGAACATATATTATTTGAAGTTACTTAAAATCTTATGTAATATAAAACGACTGTTTGTATTGTAAGATGGATGTATTCTCGATTGAATGAATAAGTGGAATCTTTGAAGTAGGAATTAACCCACTTCCCGATATACGATTAAGCTGAAACTCGGCAGATAAGACTCGTTGTCGATGACAATGCATTCTGTTGTCAATAGCGCGCACACACATGGAGATATACGCATTTCTCAGAAATCGCACCAAATTCACCTTTTCTAACTTAAATATCAGTATTTTTTTAAATACTGGTATTTAAGATAGCATTTAGTATTCATATTGGTATTTTAAGTAAGTATTTAGTATAAATATTAGTATTTTAAGTCAGTATTTAGTATAAATATTAGTATTTTCTAACTTAAATATTTGAATTTTGATTTTTTTTTTTTTTGAATTAATGAATGAAATGGAATCTTGGAAGTGGAAATTAACCCACTTCTAGACATCCGATTGAGCTGAAACTCGGCATAAAGACTCGTTGTCGATGACAATGCATTCTGTCAACTTTTGGTGGTACTCATGCACACACACAAACGCGAATCACTCATTTCTCTGAAATTGGATGACATTTAAAAATGTATTGGAGTTAACGTACGAAATAAATGTCGGTACCGTCTAATTACGATTTGGCTTGGGTATTAGCGGTGTTGACTCCAGTCCCTGGGAAGAAGGTTCAATCCTCAGTCAAACTAACCGGCTCACGAAATACCGCAACTAGGTAGAACATTTTAAATAGATGTATTTTAGCACAACCATCTTTATTTAATACAGGCCAGAGGAAGAGCTTCGGACTTATTGCACTGGGTTTAGCCCACAGACATAGGAATTAATAGACGAGAAGATAATGGCGAGGGGTAAAATCAACTGTTGAAGAACGAAGGGAGTGAAGCTGACTGTGATTCGTCAATAAATCAATCTGACAGTAAATAGGCATCTCGCATTATAATATCACCATTTACTTCTTAAAAGTAAAATCTGCTTTTGAATGAATAGACATTTTTACATGGGAGCGCAAATTACTCGCCACGTTATGAACTAATTTGCGAAGTCCAAATTCGGCAAAGTAAATTTCTTCTGTTTGCAGAGTCGTAGTTAGTTTCAGAGTATTTAGTTAAGACACTTTTACAAATGTTTCATAATTTACTTACCCCAGTAAACAACGATGAGCACACTTGAGAATCGCTACATTGTGATGTGATAGTATATGTTTCTAAAACTGATCCATATAATACGGTGTGAATAAGCTTAAAATAAAGTAAAATAATGCTTACTTATGGAATGTAATACGACAATTGGGTTTATTCTCTTTTTCACATCTACTTTTACAAGTTTTCATATCACAAGTCAACATTTTGCAGTGTTATTTCGTAAAATGAACCGATGATGCCTCGACCATAGTTCGCACAAGAATGATGACGTCACGTTTTCAAATTTCACTTGAGGCCATACGCGAGCCCAGCCGGCTCCAATGGAACCGGTATGGGGAGTGGGGATAATACGCTTTTAATCACTTAGGGCAGGTCTACTAATATTCATATGTCTATGGTTTAGCCGCTTTTAGTACTAAAATCTGCTAAACCCAGTGCACGAAGTCCGAAAACCGGCCTCTTTAACTGTCAGATTCTAAAGCATGGCCTGTAATAAAGATGGCGGTGATTATGGTAAAAAAACTTTGTTCTTTTAGGATTGATTGATTTCGTTTTTCTTGAAGTAATACATTCATAAATATTATGATAAGATAGATAATAATATTTTTGAACATCGAACATTGAACATGAAAGTATTGTTCTGATTAATCTCGTAAGTTTTCGTTCTGTCAGAACACTCTCCAGCGTGTAAACTCGGCCATCCGGACAAATCGGCAATCGCCGAGCACTTAAATGAAATACCATTACTTGATAGTTTTTTTTATCTCTCTCCTGAAGTACTGAGAATACCCAAAACGCATCGAGCACGCCTAGTTACGAAGGCAATTAAAATCGAATAAAACCCCTTAACACTAATAGAGACGACCGCGACGCTTGATAAGCTCAGTTGTTCTTGGTATTCGTAATTTGACGGTTACACCAAAACTAAACACCGAAAACCACATTTTTTAAATTAATTGTTATACAGAAATACCGGGTCTAAGAAGATTAACGCGCGTAACACGATATCATTTCAACATTCATAAACCACAATCTATCACTCAAAAATTAATCACGATAACTCATAGTAGGTAGGTACTTAAAAATATGACATTTACGTATTCAAGACAATAAAAATGTACCTAAGATGTAATTTATTATTATATAAATTATACAATGACCGCAAAAAAACCAAAAATAATGTTTGAACTTTAAAAACATCATAGAAATTAATAAAACAACTATAAAAAATACTGTTTTTACTAAACCTAATAATTGAAGGAAAATTAACATTTTTAAAATTTTTCAATAAACTTCTAACACGTATTAATTCTATTTATTATGATTAAGTTTAAAAACATTGTTTATTACAATCCTAACTAATATTACTCGAAAGAGTGTTTGTTTGTTTGTTTATCCTTCTTTCACGTCTTAACGGAGCGACCGATCTATGTGCTTTTTTTGCATAAGAATAGTTGAAGGACTGAGAAGTGATATAGGCTACTTTTCATTGTGGAAAAACGTCAATTCCATGTGAAAATACCTTGTGAGTCAATTCTAATGCTATGCTAGCAAAGCCCGGGTAATATAGGGTTTTCCAATAAGAGGTGTTATTTTGATATTCAAAGAAAAATTCCATTTTTTAATATAAATGATCAAATGTTTTTTTCATTATAAAGAGGAAGGTATGCCGTTAATAGTGAAAAATAACACCAGTCAAATGACCACCACGACCACGCCTACAGGACCATATCCTTTTCATGAAATTTTCGATAACCAAATCGCTGCGTGACTGCCTTATGTCCTCGATAGCCTCACGAATTCCATCTTTGAGGTCTTGAATGGACGCTGGGCTGTTGGCGTAGACCTTCTCTTTCACGTGGCCCCAAAGGAAGAAGTCGCAAGGTGTTAAATCACAAGATCTCGATGGCCAATTGTGATCACCTCTTCGAGAGATAACACGGTCCGGAAACTTTTCCCGTAAAAGATCAATGGTTTCGTTGCTTGTGTGGCACGTACCGTCGTCTTGTTGAAAGTAAGCGTTGTCCAGATCAATACCATCCAATTCCGGCCATAAAAAAACATTTTATGGCCGGAATTAAAAACACATAACACCTCTTATTGGAAAACCCTATAGTTGTAATTTATTTATATTTATATATTTACCTAGCAGACTAATGGCTTGAGGTTGTGAAGAAAACCTGACAACAGGGTGCAATTTTAAGGTGGAAATAATAACATTATTGTATTGCAATAAGTATTCGTTTGACTTGATCGTGCCATGTCTTCCTCGAGCGTCCCCGACCTCTTTAACCATTCATTTTCAAATCCTACATTCACCTCACACCTCTTTCTTCGTTCGTCACTTACGTCTCATGTTACCACAAATCATTATTTGATTCGTTGTTTCCTTGGACATCCTCGACGTTTTCTAACATTCTCTTCATGTGGTATCGCGAAATTCACATTGTTACCGGTAAAACCTACATAACGTCATTAATTCGACTCCGTATCTCATTTCAGTGCAGAGATAATGCGTTAAGCCTTTCTCGAGCGTCCTCGACCTTTTATATCATTCAAACCAATCTCGAAACACTCCTGGCACTAATATGAACAAATTTTGAAAATTTCACTCAAATCGGATCAGTGGTATAGGAACGCTTACGAAACAAGCAAAGAAATATTAATATTTTATAAAGCATAATTTTTTTGTATTAGGGAGATCTTACTGTTTTTCCGGGATCAAAAGTAGCCTATGTAACTTCCCAGTCCGGGATCAAAAGTAGCCTATGTCACTTCCCATTCCGGGATCAAAAGTATCCTATGTCACCTCCCAGTCTGGGATCAAAAGTATCCTATGTCACTTCCCAGTCTGGGATCAAAAGTATCCTATGTCACTTCCCAGTCTGGGATCAAAAGTATCCTATGTAACTTCCCAGTCCGGGGTCAAAAGTAGCCTATGTCACTTCCTAGTCCGGGATCAAAAGTAACCTATGTCACTTTCCAGTCCGGGATCAAAAGTAGCCTATGTCACTTCCCAGTCCGGGGTCAAAAGTAGCCTATGTCACTTCCCAGTCCGGGGTCAAAAGTAGCCTATGTCACTTCCCAGTCCGTGGTCAAAAGAAGCCTATGTCACTTCCAAGTCCGGGATCAAAAGTAGCCTATGTCACTTCCCAGTCCTCCAACTATCCATATGCAAAAAATCACGTCGGTCGGTCGCTCCGCTACGACGTGAAAGGACAAACAAACAAACAAAAAACCGCACTTTCACATTTATATTATTATTTAGAATTAAGATAATTATTATTATTCATAGATTTAAAACCATACATACACACAGGCGTATATCTGACATCTTTTATTCATTTTGCTGTCCATTGTATTTAAAATGACACAAAATAAAAACATTTTTTTTACCCTTAATTTACATATTTTGACGAAACTCCACGAGGAATTCAAATGTAACATTTTCATCAAATTGCAAACGTTCGAAATGTTCCCGTATAAATTTTAGGCTATTTCAGTTCTTGAAAAAATTGTGATCCTTAGAAAACAGCAACTGTCATATTGTCTATTGGGTGGCGCAATAGCTATCCTGCCATCACACTGTACAAACAGGAGCGATCTTGTGAAGTGTCTCATAAAATAAATGTTGTAATGCCTGTCAGCATCTTCAAATAGAAACATGGACAGAGATTGGGGAAATTGTCTGGCAGCCATCTTGTATTTAAAACTTTTGAATGAAATTTGATGTCAATGTTAGATTTAAATTTCTGTTAGTCGACCTGAACGAATAATTTTATGTTATATCTTCGGTAAATGAAGTATTTGTGCAGCAGATACTTTACAATACAATAAACATTGTACCACCCACGACCTAGTACAGATCGCTATTTGCTCGATAAGTGCGAAATCTGTTTGATCGACCGTAACCTAACGAGTGATTGGCTACGCACCTACGCGAATGTTCGGAAACGTAAGCGGGATTTGCACAATCACCGCCAGCGTTTTATTGTATGCTGTAGAAACTGCATTGACAGTTAAAGATACCTGTTTTCGGACCGCTTGCACTGGGTTTAGCAGATTTTAGTACTAAACCATGCTAAACCCAGTGCAAGAAGTCTGAAAACAAGCCTCAGTCAATGCAGTATTAATAAATATGGCGCTGTGACAACACATCTTTAAACCAAACATCGTTCTTGTGACGTAATTACGTATTTTATTAAAAAGAAAAATAACCCATTTTAAATAAAGCGATGTAAACAAAGTTATTCTTCTTTTTAATAAAATAGAATTAATTGAATCCTGAATATTCGCAGCTTATTTTAAGTTAACAACCTATATTATATGGGCTCAAAATCACATATCTAATTCAAATATTGTATATTTAACCTCGTTTAAATTGCCCTTGTTAAAGACCACCCAAAATAATATCATTGAGACCACCTTTGCGAACTGAAAAGAGGCCACGCGGTATTTTTTTTATAAAATCCAAATTTTTTATTTGAAGCCAAAATACTCGAGTCTTACTCGAACAAACTAACAATTTAAAAAAATCAAAACGTACACCAAATATCTAGTAAGGATGTGAGTTATTTTATTTATTTGAATTTGAAATTATAATATATAATATATGATTTAAAGTAATTTTTTTTTATTTGTGAGATAATAATTAATTATTTGAAAAAGAAAACATAACTTTGCCTTACCTGCCATTTAAATATGATGCAATCTACATATATAAAAATATTACTGTTCGTTTGTTCAAAATCTTAAGACCCCGTAGTAAGCGTTCAAAGATGGTTCGAAAGGGAGATATGTAAATACGAATGTTAGAGGGAGCGCGCTAATATAGAAAAACTATAGTAATTAACTGAAAATTTTGAAAATATTTAATAAAACACGACTCGTTTGAAATAGAGCAAAAATCTCTCGACAAATGCTTTAGTAGCATTTAAAGATACACTGTGATGTTTTTCATATCTATAACATGTTAAATAACAGAGCAAAACATGTTTTTAATAATTTTCGGGTCTTGGTTCGCGAAATTTTTCTATCGAGGGAATTTCATATATTTAACGTTTCGGCTTAAAAAATAACATATATTTTTTTGGAACTTAAAAACTTAAAGAGTTAAGGCGATGCACTACGTCGTGTAATATTTTAAATCGAGCCGCAATCAATAACACCCCTTACGTAGATGGCGATAAGGTTTAAATTCCCGCTTAACACCATCCGCCTGTTTTGATTTATGCAAGAAAAAAACATGGCCAAAAAGTGCCTTTTATTTTATTTTGTGGATGTTCAGGCATAAATATTTATTTTTTTTCCAATCATTTTATAAATAACTTAATTTGCCACATTAAACAATATAACCATAACCGAAAATGGGTTCGTAAGTAGGAGATTTTGAACTTTAAAGCAGTTTTCATAGGCTTTATACATTATTTTTTCTGGGCTTATAAAAAGACTTATCTAAAAAATACTCGATAATTTCAAAGGCCAAGATGTATTCTACTCGCAGTATTTAATTAAAGCATCAGAAACATTTATAGGCGACCAAATTTTCAAACCAAAAACCCGTGTTTTTGCAATACTACGTAGTGCATCGCCTTAACGAGAAACTTGTTATAAATCGGTAGTGTATTAAATCATAACTTGCAAAAGTGTTTTTTTTCTTAAATAATGAAATTAGCGCCATCTATAGAAGAGAAGATAGCGAACACTCAATATCGTAGATTTAGAAAGGTGATTTTTAATAGTTACTATTAACTAACAAAAAAATTCCTCTAAAATTATAAAAAAAATGGACCAATTTTTTAAAATTATTTAAAAAAAAAAATAGTAATGTTAGATATTTGATTTTAAAAACATATTCAGTTTGGTTGAGTATTTTGATCTCAACTAAAAAAAAAAATTACTATGTAAAAAAGCCTCTTAATGGTTTTGGCTAGGTTCATAGGTGATTTTAATATATACCTAGTAACTTTTCAACCTTGTACCACTACGTCAATTTCTCTCTTCCTTTAGCTTCGCAACATTCTCAGAAAATTAGGTATGCCAAAGACCTCTGGTTCTGGGCAGTTGGGATTCTTACAACACATAAAAAAATCATTTACCGATCGTAATAAAGCGTTGTCTCTGTCTTCAATTTTGTTCAATCATTGAACCATACTTTGCATATCCACAACTTTACTGCTGTAAGTCATAAAAGAAAAAAATGCTTGATTTTATATCACAAACAATTATTTGTTTGTATTCTTTAGTTGGCGGGTGTTGGTACCGTCGCCCCGAGATTTATTCAACGAATTCAATAACCAACATCTTTATCATTGATCAGTCCAGGTGACAAGCTACGTTTGTTAACTTAGCAGGGGTTCCAGGGTTCATTGGGTGAGGTTTGTCCAGAGCTCGGTGAGGGCCAGTTGACGGAGACACTTTGACCTCTCCAGTCGGACTCTCATCGACTTGCACTGCAGTGGGAGGGTTGGATTCATATGTCACTATATATTTATTTAAGTTCTGTCCTCAACAACTTTAATTAATATGATATTTGTTAAAAAACATTAAATTTCGAACAGAAAACCTCATTAAATGAAAAATTGTCAATCGCATTGAGAAGCGATTATTTTCGTTCTCCCATTCCCCACGTGAACTGGAAGTCTCAATAACCCAATTATAGAATTACGGCTTACTGAAGTATAGTTGTGGATGTTAGAAATATTTATTTATGGTTACATAATGTTTCCCGGTAGGCCAGAATACCAAAAGCTCATTCTAAATCCGTCGATTAAAAGTTGTTTGGAAAATTGCAAAACTCGCTCCAGAACTAATGCCGATGAAATGGAACTTTTCATCAGTTTTACTGAGTCGCCGACGGAGCGAGGGGGCTTTTTCTCATCAGCGCGATGAAGGGCCGCCCGGGACAGGGTCGGGCTTCATCACAGGGGGGCGTCGAACATCTGCAATGACCTGGTGATGACTTCGTCCTTTAAGCAGGACTCCATGAACTCTTCGATGGTGATCACCCCGTCTTGGTTGAGATCGAGTTTGCGGAAGACGCGTTCTACCTGAAAGTGGAAATAAGAGATGATTCAATGAAATTGATTCGATCAACACGGTGAATTAATTCATTTGATATGGTGAGTCATACTGGATTGATTCATTTCACATGGTCATTAATACTGAATTTATTAATTTGACATGTTGAGTCCAGATGAATTGCTTCATTTAATATGTTGAGTCAAAGTGAATTGATTCATTTGATATGTTGAGTCAAAGTGAATTGATTCATTTGATATGTTGAGTCATACTGAATTGATTCATTTGATATGGTGAGTCAAGCTGAATTGATTAATGTGATAAAATGAGTAAAGCTGAATTGGTTCATTTGACGTGGTGAATGGATTCATCTGATATGGCGAATTAATGAAGAAAAGAATTAGAAATTGAATTGATCACCAGTCAAACTGAATCGATTAATTTGACACGGAGAATTGTTCTTTTGATTTGGTGAATTGATTCATTTGATATGGCGAATTGTTATGTTGATTTGGTCAATTGTTATTTTGATAATGTGAATCAATTCACTTGATTTAGTGAATTGATTCACTCGATATGGTGAGTCCAACTGAATGGATCATATCATAAATCTATCCAATTGGGGATGCATAGTCACGATGGATGCGGGCAGTTGGGACTAGTGCGCAGTGATAAAACATAAAATGAGTTTTTATTAAATTTTATTTTTAAATTATCTTTACTTAATATAATAAGCCTTGACGAAGCTTGCGATAAGCGAAACCCGGTTGGTTGTCATTATTAATAAAAAAAAGTGGTGTATTACAAAGTGTGTTTTTAATTTAAAATATTTATTTAATACAATGAACAAACGTCTTCAAACAGACGTAGTCTACACCGACTTGAGTAAGGATTTTGATAAAGTCTCAAATAAAATTTTAATTAAAAAATTAATACCCTTGGAATAACGGGGAATATTTTAAGATGGTTTGAAAGTTATTTGCACATAAGAAAAATATCAGTTAAACTCAATTTATACTTTTTTCACCAGTTTGAAGTCTTCACTGGCGTTCCACAGGGGCCTCATTTGGGACCAATATTGTTTTCCTTGCTTATCAACGACATAACTACCGTTTTTGATGAAGTTATGATATTCCTATTTCCTGATGATCTTAAAATTTACAAAACTATTTCTAATCTCAATGACTATTATGTATTACAATTAAATATTGCGAGGTTAAAAGAACTATTCATAAATAATGAAAAATGTCAAACGTTAACTTTTGCCCGTTTCAAAAACCCTATCAATATACCATCAATAACATCAGTCTAAAAAAAGTCGAGCAATTTAAGGACTTTGGAATTATTTTTGATTGTAAATTCTTCATATGAATGAAATAAAAAACTAGGCCATGAAATATTTGGGGTTTATTTTGAGAACGGTGAAAGATTGTAAATGAATTAATTCATTTAAATTACTATTCACTGGGTTAGTTAGAAGCAATCTAGAGTATAATTCAAAAATCTAGGCCCCATTGTATAAGATTCACCAACTAAAAATCTATAGAGTGCAGCATAAATTTCTAAGATTTATTAATTATTAAATAGTAACTCCAGTCGAAGATCTTAATTACACCTTTTTAATGGAATTACTAAACTTGACCAACTTATCATTAAGGCGTACAATTGCTGATTTAGATTGTCTTTTTAAAATAGTGAATGGCAGATAAGAGTCCATGGGTTTAACGAACCTTATTACTTATCGTGTACTCACTAGCAAAGCGAGGTTGAGGACCGACTGATATTTGGGATAAAGATGAGTGGAGATAACGGGAAGAATGTTGCAAAAAAGCATTTAAAATGGAAAATGCATTGAGAAAAGCATTTAAAATGCAAAATGCAAAATGGTTTTTAGAAAAGCATTTCCATTTGAAATGGATTTATTTGAAATAACGCACATCTCTGGTGATGAGGCCCATTTCCACCTCGGTGGCTTCGTCAACAAGCAAAATTGTCGCATCTGGGGCTCGGAAAACACAAGAGTTATTGTTGAAAAGCCTCTCTATCATCAACGTGTGACTGTTTGGTGCGGTTTATGGTCCGACGGAGTCATTGGACCTTACTTTTTCGAAAATGAGGCTGGAGCTTCAGTTACTGTGAATGGATTGCGCTATCGAGAGATGATTAATGATTTTTTATGGCCGGAATTGGATGGTATTGATCTGGACAGCGTTTACTTTCAACAAGACGGCGCTACGTGCCACACAAGCAACGAAACCATTGATCTTTTACGATTGAATATCAAAATAACACCTCTTATTGGAAAACCCTGTATTGGGCCAATGAAGGAAATTTAAACAAACTATATATTATACAGTATAGAGCTATTAGATGTATACTGAAAAATAAATACGCAAGCATTAATCAAATTAGAGAGCAGTTAAATTGGATTCTAATAAAAAAATAGACAGTTATTTAGTGTGTTAATTTTTATATGTGCATAAAGTCATGAACAACCAAATGCCAAAATATTTTAAGGATGAAATTGTTTTTAATAGAGATGTTCAAAATTACGAAACAAGAAATGTAAATAGAATTAGATTGTCATATATGAAGAAATCAAAATTACAGAACTGCCTAATGTACAAAGGACTAAAAATGTATGATGAAATGCCTGAAAGTCTGAATAATGAATGTATTTAAAAATAAATGTTATGTTTATTGTAAAAATATTTAAAGTTTAAAAAGTAATATTATCTTGTTTATATTCAAATTTTGAATAAACTAACTCAATAAATAATAAAAATATCTCGTGAACACCATTTAGGGATTTGAAAGGCTCAGTAAATTACAACTAATAACAAGCCCTACACAAAGCCCTTTCCACAAAACTATAGAATTCCCAATTATTAATGGTAACTTATGTATTTGCGCAGGAATACGTAAAATACGAAAATGATATGTAAAGTATTTAAGCTAATATAAAGAGAATAGAATTTTAGGGTACCAGCTACTTACTCCCCCAATTGGCTGCGGTATAGTAAAACATTGAATACATGTAAAACAACATAATCAAACATAATATCTAAATGTTTCAAAATGTCATCACATTGTCTTTACGAGAAATAAAAATAAAATATTATTTAATTATTCTTTAAACAACAACAACATTACAACAGTCTCAGATATTTGTTATCTCGGAATGACCCTTGATAGTAAACTACAATATAACCTTCATATACATAAAATCACAAATAAAGCTGCTAAAGTGTTAGGCTTCATCATAAGAAACACAAAACTTTTTAAAAGCATCGATATCATTAACGATATACGAAGTCATTTGGAATTTGCATCAGTTGTTTGGTCTCCATTTAACAAAATCCACATAAACAAAATCGAAGCAATTCAAAACAAATTCCTAAAATATCTTTGTTACAAGTCATTTGTAAGATTTAGGACGGGTTGTTTCGGAGAATTTGAACAATTCATCAAATTTCAACGTTCATTTTCAAGTTCTGTGAAAGATTTTTTCAAGTTCTGTTTATATTTCAGTTCTGTCAAGCAACTAGCCTATAATGATATAAAACAGAACTTGAATAGGACTTTCACAGAACCCGAAATTGAACGTTGAAATTTGATGAATTGTTCAAATTCTCCGGAACAACCCGTCCTTAATAATTATGCAGAGGTAGCTTTACACTTTAAAATTGATTCACTGAGTGTACGGAGGCATCATAAGGATGCACTATTCCTGTATAAAGTAGTTAACAATAATATTAAATGCCCAGAGTTGCTAAACAAGATTCAAAACGCTCTTGTGTCCTGTTCAGGGTTGATCAAAGCAAAACGAACTCTAAGCAGGATTCTTGCCTGAACAGACTATGCAATAATTACAATAGCGTATTATATAAGGTTGATATTTTCAGTTGCGAACTTACCAAATACAAGACGTCCATAAAAGAATATTTCTCTGATGGTTTGTGAATAATGTTTATGTCTCTATTATGATTTGATTTATATCTACAACCTCTCTCCATGGCTATAAATGTATTGTTTTGTAAATTTTTCGTTTTATATAATCTTTGTTTTGTATAATTTATTTAAATAACTTATTCCATATTATGCTGTCTCTGTTAAAGTCACAAGGAGGAAATCCATAATTGGTTTTATTTTACCATATAATACTTATGTACAAACTGATTAAATGTAAACTGTCGATTTCTCGAAAATGAATAAATAAATAAATAAAAGCCTCCATGTCGTGGATAAATAAATAAACAGATTGTTATCCTAACGTCAGCGATAAAGATGCAACAGTAAGTAGTACCCTAACTTATTGGATCGGTCTTAACTATTTCAACGCTTAACCGACGCGTAAAAATCTAATAAATCCAGATTATGTTTACCTGGTCCCTGCACCGCCTATCGTCCTCAACGTGCTGAGCTCGTCGACCCATCAGCTCGTGTACAGCCTGCACTATATCTGCGAGCTCACCACGTGAGATGCACCCGTCCCCATTGGCGTCGTACAGCCTAAAGGTCCATCGCAGTCTCTCGTAGATACTGCCTCGAAGGAGTGTGGACAGAGTCACCAGCAGATCCTGCAACACAAGTAAGATTATGTAACAGCTAATGTTAGGTTAGATAATGCAATTTGAAATAATATATAGTGTATTTGCACGTTCCAGAGTGGAAGATTCCCTCAGTATCGCCCTGGTGTAAGCATTTAGAATTTAAACGTTGCTTGAAATGGCTTTGGCCGTGCTTGATCGCCAGATATGAAGAGCCAGATATTTCCCCGCCTTCATCTTCCCCACCTTCCCCTATCTTCTGTTTCAAAACATACCCCAATTGGGGATGCCATATTCTCACTAACTCCATTTTTTTATTAGCAGTAAGGAATCTGGTGCGGTTTCACATAAAAAAATAAAATAAAAAGCTTTCCGAGGTGTAGATAAATAACAACACGTCATCAACTAAGAATTATCTAGACTAAACATGTGAAACTTTAAATTATCTAGACAGGGCATGTGAACTTTAAAATTATCTTGACAGGGCATGTGAACTTTAAAATGATCTAGACAGGGCATGTGAACTTTAAAATGATCTAGACAGGGCATGTAAACTTTAAAATTATCTTGACAGGGCATGTAACTTTAAAATTATCTTGACAGGGCATGTGAACTTTAAAATTATCTTGAAAGGGCATGTGAACCTTGAAATTAATGAGGAAACCAACATACTGGTTTAAAAACCTGTATAAAAAATAAAGTGCAATTGGAAGAAGCATTGAATTCTACCTTTTGTTGGTCTGCATCATTGAGTATAATACATCAATGGTGTGCATGGACCAAGATCATCTCAACGCTCAATAAGCTGATAAGATTGTTTTTCAAACACGAAATTGAAATAGTTAGGAATATTTTTTCGTAGGAAGCAATCACTTTGTGGTTAGACATATTATATTAAATCAAATAAAACACTTTGTTTATTAACCACGACTTTATTATTATTACATCTACCGGTTTCGCTACGGTCGAGCTTCATCAGGATGTGAAATATAACAGTTATATTTCACATCCTGATGAAGCTCGACCGTAGCGAAACCGGTAGATGTAATAATAATAAAGTCGTGGTTAATAAACAAAGTGTTTTATTTGATTTAATATAGTTAGGAATATTTTAGATAGGTACTCTTGGTGACTTTATCATTAACAATATAATCAGCCATATGAATATTTAAAAAATATATATTTATACCTCATAGATAGCTTCTAGGCGGCGTATCAATTAAAATAAAAATTGTCACGTGACAAATTACGACAAAACTTTTGCCACAAAATGGACGGTCTGGTTTCGCTTACGTTTTTAGAAGCTTGGGACTCCTGGACACTCTGACCCCCAGATTTCTACGCACCCCTCATGCTTTATTCCTTCATCAAATGTTCTCTCCTTCATTTCCTTGAAAATAACCTCCACACAGCATCCCAGGGTTTGATACTAAGTACTTGATATTATTTAGTAGTCTGTTAGAAATTATTTCGTAAATTCGCCCATTCAGAGAGGCTAAACAGACTAGGTAATAGTGAGAGTTTAATCAATGTTTACCACTATTACTAATATATTATAATATTTATAACTGATCCACAAAATATATTTTTTCTTACATGCAACACTTTATATTTATATATTTTCTTTTATACTCCAGAAAACACCCAATCGGGCGTAATAAATGTTTATAGACTACACATTTATTTTATTTTATTTTATTGATACATGATTTAGAGAGTACATGTGGTTTTTTTTGTGATATTTCACCCTCCATGCTAGGGATGACCCTGTGTTATGGCGTGTGAATTTTACAGTTTGCGGACATACAATCTATACATTACTATAATATAAAATAGAGAAATAAGAAAAATGATGTATAGCTAGTTTAGGTTGCAAGAAGAGGATGGAGAAGTTAGAGAATTATAAGAAGATGAAAAATTTGAGAAATTATTAGTAAATAGATCACACTAATTGATTATGTACATACTATACCGCTAAGTTAGGGAATAAGGATTTATTATGTTTTGTCTGAAAGGTGATTAAATTGATAATAATAATAAAAATGAAATAAAAAGAATTTGGCATTCTCAGACTATAAAAATATTACCATTTGTTATTTCGGCTACTGCCATTATACCTATCTCTCTCATTCAAAATTTAGGCGTATTAGATCTATCAAAAAATTTATATATAAAGATGCAAAAGTCGGTCATTTTGAATACATGTAGGATAACAAAAGATTTTTTAAATATTTATGTTGAGGGATCAGTAGGATTTATAGGCCCTGTTAGAAGTTCCACCGAGCCGAACCCTCTGATATGAAAATATCTGGAGACGGTGAATTATTTTCCCATTTGATCTCTGGTGAGTTGACGTGTTGTTCTTGTATTGTTTTCTATTTATGTTGCTTATATAATGCACTTGTATAATGTGGATTGACTAGATGATCATTTGTGGAAAAGTGTGTGGAAGGGTTTAGTTTTTCCTATGGGGAAGATTTGACCCGGACATAAAATCGCAAGTATAAAAAAAAAAAGATTTATTGTCTTATTTTCTTAGTAACATACATATATAGAGATAATGAACGATATCCTCACTGGGATCTCCCGTGCTAGAGTGTAGAATGAATGGGTATTGTAGTTGTAGTGTATTCCGTGTGTAAGGATCTATTTCGTAATTTGTTTTTTAAAGGAATGGGGTTGACTCACGGTTTTTAGGTTTTCAGGGATAAGGTTAAAGATTTTAGGAGCTAGGAAGAAAAATTGTCTTTGAGCTGACGTGGTATGTAGTGAAGGTACTTTGTAGTGACCGTTGGTTATTGTTCTGGTGGTGTAGTTGTGTTGTAAGAGAGTTTTGTTTTTATATTTGAACAAAAAATGTATTAGCGAAAAAATTAGAGTTGTCGTATGTTTAAGACCTTATACTCTATGAGGAGTCAAGTGGATTAATTAATTAATTTATTAATTAATTAACAACCAACTTTATTTAATATGAGAAAGGCATTGTAAGTGCTAACTCTCTCACTAGATGGCGTCGGGACAAATTGTCTACATTTTTAGGTGAAATACTAGAACTTGTCAAATATTAATTATTATTTTTGTAAACTAATGTTTAAGACAAGATTTTTTATGCATAGCACAAAGGGTAACAATTATTTTACATGCAATAATTATTGTTTTCAGGTGAAAAAATGTAACAAGCAGTAATTGTTGAATGAAACACTAGTATATATTGAATTATTTCGCAGATAAGAGATAAGCCGCCATAGCTCAGTGGTCAGAGCTGTCGACCGGAAATCGAAAGGACACGGGTTCAAGTCCCGTTGGCGTCATGTATCTTTTATCAGGAGATTTTTCAATGTGGATGAGTGTTTCAGGCGAATAATTATTGCTTATAAAATAAGTATTGTACCTGCTTACATTGTCTGTACTCGGCCTATTGCGCTATGTAATATACACGCATTATTGTACTCCTTACCTTAAACATTGTTTGCATGTAAAAGCCTTCATTTCGTGCATAAATAAATATACTCAACAACTTACTCGAAAACTGATAGCTCCATTGCAATTGACGTCAAAGGCCTTGAAGACAAAGTGTGCGTACATTGTAGAATCTGAAATAAATAAATGAACATTTAAAAACACATATTTATAAAATACTAGTAGTTTTGCGAACAGCACAACTGAACTCAAAAAATTATCTATTTAATTTTCTCTTATTAAATAAACCAAAACTAAAATTTCCCCCGAAATCATTAGATTTTTAAGTAGGAACTTAAATACCTTCCTACTTATAATTATAATCCATATATTTAGTAAAAAAAAATATTTTTATAATAAAAGGTATTATAAATACAATTTGTCCAAAGAAACGTAACTATCTTAAGGATAATTCTTTATTTATTTATTACACGCTCTAGTGGGCTTTTCTTTAAAAAAAATACAAGCATTTTGTATCAGAGTAAACACTTGAAAATTAATACAATAAAGAAGAATGTAAACATAATGGCAAAAATGAATCCTCACGCAAATAATTGAATTTAAAAGATTCAACAAAACAAAATAGTAGAAGCGGAGAAGTTATATGGGTACATAGGTCTATTTGTGTCTAGAAGAGAAGAAATGATAGAATATACAACATTTATACTGCTTAGTTTTAAGATGAAATATATCACCCAGAACAGAAAGACTGTGAAGTCTCGGAATCGGAGAATTTTGGTAAGCTCGTGTTCTGGTGTTATTGAAGTAAAAAGGTAAGAAATGTCGGCATGATTTTTTGGGAACATGGATATTGATAAATTGAAGTAATTCGGGACAGTCAATTTTAAAATGTAGTATTCTTTGTAACAGTATTAAATCTGTGCTTATTCTTCTTTCTGAAAGTTTCAATAGAGACATTTTATCCAAGAGGTAATTGTAATTTATGTTTTGTATAGGAATATGCAATTTATAATTTATAAACCTTAGAAACTTCCGTTGAATTGAAATTGAAACTCCTCAGTGTGTATCATAACATTTAAAAAACCCAAATAATCTCAATAAATAAGTGAATGAATAATAAAAATAAAAACAAATAAATAAATATCAACAAAATCTATGTAAATGATTGTTTGTTCAAAATCTTAAATATCCGAAAGTTCTTCTGATTGCTTTGAAATTTTGACACAACGTTGCATTCGAATATGCGTGTGTTTTTATATTCCTATATTATATATATGTCACCTGTGACAGGTAAACTCATGCTTTTTTGAAAAACAGCGTTATTTACTGGAGGTAAAACAAACACGCACTATTGTTTCTCTATCTGCACAGGAAGACTGAGCCAGAGCAACGCGTTGTGGGATACAGCTAGTTAAAAAATAAATAAATGAATGAATGCATAATAATTACTCAATCAATACGTGCATGATTGAATGAATGCATGAATTAATGAAGGACTTAATGAATGGATGGAACAATAAATTAATTAATTATTTAATGAATAAATGAGTAAATACACGCATTGTTGAATTAATGAATGAAAGGATTGATAAATAAATTATTGAAAGAATGATTGAACATCAACTGAATGAATGGCCGAATTAATTAACGAATTAATTAATTAATCAAGGAATGAATGAATTAGTGAATGAATGAATTAGTGAATGAATGAATTATTGAATGAATGATAGAATTAATTAATTAATCAATTCATGATAGAAATAACTAATGAATGAATGATTGATAGTTAGAATGAATTAATTAAGGAATAAATAAATTAAGAAATTGATGAATCAATTAATGAAGGAATAAATAAATTAATTAAGGAATGAATGAATCAATTAATTAAGTCATGATTTAATCTATTAATTAAGGAATGAATGAATCAATTAATTAAGTCATGATTTAATCTATTAATTAAGGAATGAATGAATCAATTAATTAAGTCATGATTTAATCTATTAATTAAGGAATGAATGAATTAATTAATTAAGGAACGAATTAATGAATTAATTAAGGAATGAATGAAAATATCTCTCTATATGAAGTAAAAATAAATGCCACCGACGGGAACTGAACCAGTACTTTCTGATGTCCGGTCAAGTGCTCTGGATCACTGAGCTACGTCAGCTTATTTCCAACCCGCCAAATAATTCAGTATGAACTAGTACATCAATCAACAATTACTGCTTATTATATAAGGCGATGCACTACGTAGCAATGCAAAATCACGGGTTTTGGTTTGAAAATTTGGTCGCCTAGAAATGTTTCAGATGCTTTGATTAAATAATGCGAGTAGAATACATCCTGGCCTTTAAAATAATCGAGTATTTTTTAGATAAGTCTTTTTATAAGCCCAGAAAAAAATAATGTATAAGGCATATGAAAACTGTTTAACGTTCAAAATCTACTACTTATGAACCCATTTTCGGTTATGGTTTTATTGTATAATGTGGCAAATTAAGTTATTTATAATTGATCGAAAAACATTTAAATATTTGTGCCTGAACATCCACAGAATAAAATAAAAGGCACTTTTTGGCCATTTTTTTTTCTTGCATAAATCAAAAAATGGTGTTAAGCGGAAATTTAAGCCTTATGGCCATCTACGTAAGTTGTGTTATTGATAGCGCTTCGATTTAAAATATTACACGACGTAGTGCATCGCCTTAATTAATTAATTAATATATAATCAGTCAGATTAATTTATTGGCAAATTAGCGAAAGTAGAACTGTTACACCACCTCCAGATAAGCGCAAATTGGTTTGTTCCCCCTTTACCTGATTGGCTCGTCTGTTGATTTGTATGTCTATTGTATATTAAGTTATTTGTTTGGTGTGAAGTTCATACACTAGGAGTACAATCCAGCTTGTCATGTTGTGTTGTGAGAACATCAACAAAAGGTCTGACGACAGAGTGTTGGTTGGTGGCATGAACTCGATATAAGTGTGCCGCTCACAAACTATTTTTGTACGTACCACTTTCAATTGCCTTAAAGCTATAGTGGTGCAAGTTTACAGTATATCAGTCCGAAGCGAAGCTTAATGACAAATCACTATTTTGATTAATCTTTATAACGAATTGGTGTACATTATGAATACCAAAAAATATGCTTTATATAAATTGAAGATTTTCCTATCGTTTCGTTTGAATAGAATACAAATAAAATAAGAAATTACTCAATAAAAAATATAAATGCAAACTACTAAAAAAATATTTTTTCAATAGAAATGTATGAACGCGTAAAGGAAACAATTTAAAAAAAAAGTATTATAGCTAAGATTATCTGTGAAAGTTTCACTTGATTAACTTTTTTGAATCTTTATAAAATTATTTACAAAATAAATAAAAACCAGTTTTTTTGCTTGAATTCGAACGTTTCTAGACTACGTTTGTCAAGCGATTTTAATGCTTATTACCTACGATATAAAGTATACCAAGAATATACACATTTTTGGCTTGTAGCTTCCTCTTAATAAATAGGTCCCAATGGACGAGTCGTTAAAGACGCTGTTCCGGTAAGACAAGTGATCCTGGGATCGATTCTTATTTATGCGATATTTATTTAAATTGCATACACATTGATTAGGTATGTTGTGAGGAAAGTAGTGGAGAGGGGAAGGAGATCGGAAGAGGAAGGTGAGGGAGTACCTGACTGTTCAGATCCGGTTACAAAACATGGCAATAGCCATTTCAAGCAAAGTTTCAATTCTGAATGGTGGTCTGACACCAGGGCGCTACTGAGAGTACCTTCCACTCTGGAATGTGTCGCAAGTGCAATTTTAAATGAATAAATTGCGAAATAACACATATTCATCAAATAAAATTTACTTGCGCACGCCGGTTTTAAGCCCCCGCATACCCAATTTCTACCGATTATTAACAAGTTTCTCGTTAAATCTTTAAGTTTTAATTTCCAAAAAGAAGTTATTTTTGAAGATAATATCTATACATTTGTAATGCCGAAACGTTAATTATATGAAATTCCCTCGATAGACAAGAATCGCAAAGTAAGTTCTGAAAATTATTAAAAATCCACTTTGTTCTGTTATTTAATATGTTATAGACATAGCACAGTGTATCTTTAAATGTAACTAAAGCATTTGTCGAGAAATGTTTTCTCAATTTCAAACGAGTCGTGTTTTATTAAATATTTTCACCATTTTCGCTTAATTATTATTGTGTTTTTAATATTAGTGCGCTCCCTCTAACATTCGAATTTACATATCTCTCTTTCAAACCATCTTTGAACGCATACTACGGGGCCTTCAGTCATTTATTTTTGGATTGGTAGTGGAGAGCCTTACCCCCCGACCCCGGAGGCTGTATATATATTACATGTGTCTCTATTAGTGTCTCTTTTGTCTCTTAACTCTCCTTTGTCACTTGTCTCTCTTTTGTCGCGTGTCTCTCTTTTGTCTCGTGTCTCTCTTTTGTCAGTTGTCTCTTTTGTATCTTGTCTCTCTTTTGTATCTTGTATCTCTTTTGCCTCTTGTCTCTCTTTTGTCTCTTGTCTCTTTTTTATATCTTGTCTCTCTGTTGTGTCATCTCTCTCTTTTGTCTCTTGTCTCTCTTTTGTCTCTTGTTTCTCTTTTGTCTCTTGTCTCTCTTTTGTCTGATGTCTCTCTTATGTCTCGTGTATATCTTTTGTCACTTGTATCTCTTTTGCCTCTTGTCTCTCTTTTGTCTCGTGTCTCTCTTTTGTCTGGTGTCTCTCTTATGTCTCGTGTATATCTTTTGTCTCTTGTATCTCTTTTGCCTCTTGTCTCTCTTTTGTGTCGTGTCTCTCTTTTGTGTCGTGTCTCTCTTTTGTGTCGTGTCTCTCTTTTGTGTCGTGTCTCTCTTTTGTGTCGTGTCTCTCTTTTGTGTCGTGTCTCTCTTTTGTCTCTTGTCTCTCTTTTGTCACGTGTCTCTCTTTTGCCTCTTGTCTCTCTTTTGTCTCTTGTCTCTCTCTTCTCTCTCTTTTGTCTCTCTATTTTCTCTCTTTTGCCTCTTGTCTCTCTTTTGTCTCTTGTCTCTCGTTTGTCTCTTGTCTCGCTCTTCTCTCTCTTTTGTCTCATGTCTCTCTTTTGTCGCTTGTCTCTCTTTTGTCTCTTGTCTCTCTTTGTACTAAATAGGCCATTGGAGGGAGCTTTTACAAAATTTTGTATTTTTATTTGTTGTCTCCTGAAGATGAGTAGATTTTTATAATAGTATGTGTATTAACCATTGAGTTATATATAAATAAATATATTCTACATTCCTTGCAATATCAGTGTGAAAGATTGTTACCGTGCGGAAAGCAGGAAGGGGGTGTGGCGGCTGTCGATGTCGGCCGAATCCTTCAGACCGCGAACGAACTTAACGAACGACTTTTTAACATTAATAAGTCAATCGACACGACTACTGTTTATGTTAAAACCCTACTTACAGATGAATTGTTATACCATTGCTTTCCCTATATTTTCCAGTGCGACTTGTACAATATCTCAGCGTGCATGCCGGCATTTTGTGGTTATCGCCGGAGACCTGTGCCCGGCGAAAATTCCTTACCTGACTGTTTTAGATTGAGTTTCAAACTTTATTAATGAATATTATTGAATATTATGAATGAATAAATATATATATATATTTTTTTTTAAATTATTATTTTAATGTACATCATATGGGTTACATTAATACATACATATTTTGCAAAATATAATATTAAGGTTCATAATTGGTCATGTATACCTTATCAGAAAAGAGGAGCTCTTGTGCCTGATAAGGGAGCCACGATTCTTACTATATATATATATTTTTTTTTTTGTTTAATATAAGTTTTTTTGGAAAAAAAGTTTGATTTTATTTATTTGTTCTTGTTGGTTCGTAATACAGCGCAATTCGGAAGGGAGATTATTGTAGTTTTTTATGGCTTGGTAAATATAATGGTTTTGCATTTGAGTTGTTTTAAAGATTGGCGTAATAAATTGATTTCCATTTCTCATGAGTTTGTAAAATTCTTGATATTCTGTGTTATTTTTTTCTTTACACATTTTTATAATGGAAGTTTGCTTAAATATATCATCAATATTTGGTACTGGAAACAATTTAAAAAGCAATTTTGTTGGGAAAGTAGAGTTTTTTTTAAGTATTACTTTTATAATAATTTTTTGCGAGACTTTTACTGAGTTTAGGTTGTTTTTATAAGATCCTCCCCAACCTATGATTCCGTAAATAAGCAGGGAGTGGACAAGAGCATAATATACATTTTTTAGTATTTTCACACTATATATATATATATATATACACTAGCTTTTATGTGTCGCATAGATATTATGTTAATACAACTACTACCTAGTATGTACATATAAACTTAACATTTTTCGTCTTTATACCTTAGAAGTAGGCAAATTCTTATTTTCTTACAACAGGCTTATACCTACAAACTATCATATTTAAATTTGCTTGGTTTTATATGTCAAATGGTGAATGTTAAAGTATTGCTTTACTATTCTATATTTATAATCTTCACAATATTTTTTTTTATATAAACTATGTAAAATGTCTGACCGATCGCCCTCGATTTAGCAGGCCACTACAACCAGTCAAACGCAGTATATTTGTTAACAATACTGCCAATAATTATTTCGTTAACTTTCTAACTCAAAGGCCTCATACACTATGTGTCGTATTGTATCATGTTACTGCTGCCACTACCTAGCATTTACATATAAACTTTACATTTCTTATTAACTAATGTAAGTCTGTATAACTTAGGAGTAGGAATATTCTTATTTTTGTACTATTTACTTGCTGTTATAATATGTCAAATGGATATGGTTATATGTAATTTTACTATTACTTTTGTGAACTTACAATCTAATAATCAGAATATTATTTTTTATGAACTGTGTATGTAAAAGCCCAATGGGCGTATAAATAAATAAATAAATTATCGATATTCCTTGTGGCTCAATTAATCATCAAAGTCCATACTGATAAAAGTAGGCAATCAATGTAAATTTTTGTGAGATACAATTGTTTACGTAAATGTCAATTTTATAAATTTTGACAAGTCACAGCTAGCTGCTAGATAGTCTAAAAAAATTACTTTACTAGCTCATCAAGGATTGAGTTAAGTTGCTTAAGGTTTTAGTTTGTTAGTTAATCCATGTGTGGTTAAGCTGATACTATCCTTTTCTACGAATTCGGATGTCGCTGAATCAAATGTCTTAAAATGGCTCTAGCCTTGTTTGGTGAACATATCCGAACAGCCAGGTACTTCTCCTCCTTTCTTCTCTCCCTCACACGTACCTTCAGCCTCACCACATACCCAATTGAGGACGTTATAGTCACACTGGCACTAGACGAAACGGAGCAGTTGGAACTCTTGTGTGCGGCCTGTTGACCTCTGCACGACCCGGCAGACAGATTTCAATAAGTAGTGGTGGTGTGACGTCACATTCAGAAGATTCAGGTCTAGTGTTGTCACCGCAGAGGAATGCAGAGCTATTTCAAGAGTGGAGTGCCTCAGAATGATAGCGGGGCAAGTTTACTCCAGATAAATCTATTAAGGCAATGCACTACGTCGTGCAATATTTTAAATTGAGCCGCTATCAATAACAACCCTTACGTAGATGGCGATAAGGTTTAAATCACCGCTTAACACCATCCGCCTGTTTTGATTTATGCAAGAAAAAAACATGGCCAAAAAGTGCCATTTATTTTATTTTGTGGATGTTCAGACATAAACATTTAATTTTTTTTCAATCATTTTATAAATAACTTAATTTGCCACATTATGGAATAAAATCATAACCGAAAATGGGTTCGTAAAGAGAAGATTTTGAACTTTAAAGCAGTTTTCATAGGCCTTTACATTATTTTTTTCTGGGCTTATAAAAAGACTTATCTAAAAAATACTCGATTATTTCAAAGGCCAAGATGTATTCTACTCACAGTATTTAATTCAAGCATCTGAAAAATTTCTAGGCGACCAAATTTTCAAACCAAAAACACATGATTTTTCATTACTACGTATGGCATCGCCTTAAATAATTGTTTGTAGATAAAGTCCTTGTTAGAACAACTTAGAAGTTGAAACACTTTGGTTCACATCGATAACACCAGTCTTAGTCGCAATCAATTTTATTTTCTGTAAGTTTTTATAATTAATATTGATTTCAATTATGAATACCTACTGTTTCTTCAATCGACCATTTATTGTATAACCAACCATATATTGTATTAGGTCACCCCAAGTGAATTAGTAAGGGTGCCTGGGTTCATGGTATAAGGTTTGCACACCAGGTGCGTGACGGGCTAAAGCCTGACTGAAATCAATCAATTAATGCAAATCTTGGTAAAATTGTGTAAATTATCCCACTTCCTGATGTCGGATTGAGCTTAAGCTCGGCAGAATAACTCGTTGTCGATGATAATGCATTCTATCAACACGCGGACATATTGACCGTTTGACCTCTCCAGTCGAACTCTTCCGACCTGATTCTCATTCATGGACACACTGATTTCTGGACACACTGATAATGAAATAGAAGTATTTTAAAATAATGACTTACTTCCATGTGGAAAGAATTTGGCGTATATGTCCTTGAAGGAATCCTCGTGTACAACTCCTTCGGGACATTCCTGTAAAAAAATAAAATAACGTTAAATAAGTTCGTAAAAAGACAATGAATCCACCGTTTATCTCATACAAGCTGACGCGTACCCGGCGTCGCTAGGGGTTTTTCCTACGAGATAGAGATATACAATCTTAAACTTTTCTGTAGGCCTTTTAAATATATACAATTCCGTAGTACACTATTTTAATGTATCTCATAAGGTTTAGCCAGCGTTAGCAATGTAAGCTTCCGACGATATATTTTTTACTAGTTAATTACAAAATTTTCGATAACACTTTCAATAACAACAATTGAAAGCGATTACAATATCAATGGTGCCCCGTTTCAATCGTACAATCATAGAATCGATAACAGTTTTAATCAGATAAAGAAAACAATTTTCGTCACACAATAGATAAAGATAACAATTTTAATCACACAATATAATTGATTCGACAACCGCAAGAAATACTAGTTCTAATGGTACAACAATAAATTTCAAGTGATAACGGGTTCGATCCAAGATTTAAAACATATAACAAGCGATAAAAGTTTGAAAGCGATAACAGTTTCGAATTGACAATATTTGAGAATATTTCAATCAACAAACATACTAATTTCGTTATCTGTACTTTGCGCTAGTTATTCCTGCGTGAAATCTGGTTCAATGAACGCAAATTTGCTTTGAATTTAAGTTTCATTTTCAAAATTGAAATACGTTTTCTTAAATAAGAAAACTTATTCCAATTTATCCAAAGAAAATTTTAAAGTATTCCAGAAGAAGTATGGACTGTCAATAAAATAGTTTGTTATTTTAAATGCTGTTACTCTATGCGCTCTACTCCTCCTAGATTGGAGATTCTCGTAGTGCGTTCCAGAGCAGAACAAATAAACAAGAAATAACAGTTTTAATAAATAAAAAATTGGAAGCGATAACAGTTTTAATCATACGATAAATGAATCGATTACAATTTTAATTATGATACAAATGTTTGTTCGACGAATATATAGAAAAATTGACGTTTTAATGCTTTTTGAAGGTGTGTCAATTTTTTTTCCTCCCTTAAAATACTCAAGCGCGTCTTGCGCCCGCCACCGAAACAAAACGTCTTCCTTTTCTATTAAATCAGACTCAAGTTGGCGTGACAAAGCTCACTCCGAACCCGGAAAGGGCTCAAAGCTCGCATCACAATTACCCGGAAATACACGGAAGCAAAAACGGCCATGTTACAAAACCCGGAACGTTCATAAATACTAACCTATTAGGAGCCGTCGTTATGCTTCGCAGGCTTTGAATTGCCTTTAAAACGAAAAAAAACTTGTAAACTTTAATCTCAAGATTGTTTTATAAATTGCACTGTCTATTATTTAGAAATACGTTTTTATTCATGTTTTATTTATTTATTGAACAATTTTTATAGCGCAGCTTTTATGAGATATCACCTCAGGGGCGCTTTACAGTTGATGCAGGTATTACAAAAAAATATTAATATATTACAAAAATAATGTGAAGTAAAGTTAAGTACAATGAAGTACAGGAACAGGCGACACGAAGATAGAAGATGGAGACTCTGCAGCAAGAATTCTAGGTGGTGAAGTAACTGGGCCAGCTGCTGCAGCGAAAGAGTCCACCGCGTCCACCAACAGTGCCAGCACGAGGTTCGTCATCCATCCAGGTATATGTCTGCTGCTAATAAAGCGCTGACAGAATATACTCTCACAGATACCAGACCTTGGTAGCACCGCTGTGACGTTCGACGAAGATAGAAGATGGAGACTCTGCAGCATGAATCCTAGGTGGTGAAGAAACTGGACCAGCTGCTGCAGCGATAGAGTGCACCGCGTCCAACAACAGTGTCAGCACGAGGTTCGTCATCCGTCGAGGTATGTTTATGCTGCTAATAAAGCGCTGACACCTCACATAGACGTTCGGTGAGTCCATCCTGGTGATTATTGAAGCAGTGCATTCTGCCCGCAATAAAACGCGATGGTCGGGATAATAAATTACCCTGGGCTTAGCTTACTAACACTTGCTAGGCCCTTCAGAGTTTCCGAGAATTTCGTTGAAAACATCTGGGGTGCATTTACCGATCGACGTTCGTTTCGAATGTTGAATATTTTGATCAAAATATCCGAATATTCACTTTCAACACACTGCACTCAAATCACATATTATAACGTTCTAATAATATAGTTGATAAGTTTATTTAAAATGTTGATTGATTGATTTTAAAATAATTTCAAATGGATGTTGCTTCATTTCCATTGAAAATGTCTATCTAACGGGAGGGGGGTCAAATATGAGCCTCTAAGTTGCATATGAGTTATCTGTGCGTCGTCGTGTAGATCTTGAGGTGTTTTAAAAAGTACAATGAGAAAAAAATTCTTGTCTGTTTCAGATAATGTTATATCTCCGGAGTTTTCTCGCAAATTTTATTAATCAATAAAACTCCGGCTTCAATAAAACACTTGGAGCTTTTTTTTTAGATAACGTCAACTATCAAAACCTCCTTGTGATCTAGAAGGTTTTGCATCTATGGGTAACCTATTAAACTAATCTGGTGCCATCTACGGGTGAACTCATACATTATATTAAGGATATTACAGATAATATGAACTATATTTCTCTAGACTGTACTGAATTTAACGTAACTGTTAGATTGAAAAAAAAAAACAAATACATTCGTTAAAATATATTTACATTTTTAATTTTCCCCATAAATTACGTTTCACCGCATTTTTTTAAACCTCATTTGTCACTAGGGCTAAAAATAAAATATTAGTAGTTCGCGCTACCAGACATAGATGACTCTAGTGTAGATAGATCCTAGAGGTTATAGACTTATCCGAAAGATGTCGGTAGCGTATAGGTTCGCCCCTCCATTATCAGAACCGAGCAGGGATAGCAGATATCTAGTTTCTAGTATTTTGATAGCGCAATAGAGCAGGCCGCCCTACACACTTGCTACGTGTTACAAGAGTTTTGGTTCAAGTAAAAGACTCAAGTGCTTGTGTAGAAGGCATTCATTATGTCAATATCCGCGATAAATACTATACAAGAGTCCCAACTGTCCTTTGCCAGTGAGACTATGGCATCCTCAATTGGGTTACGTTGTGAGACTGAAGGTTGTGTGAAGCGGAAGTAAATGGGAAATAAGAAGGATGTGGAGTACCTGGCTATTCAGATCTGGTCACCAAATACAGCTAAAGCTATTTCAAGCAATGCTTCAACTCTGAATGATGGTATTAGACCAGCGCGATACTGAGAGTATATTCCAATCCATTATATATTATTGAATGAATACATTCTGAAATGAAACAAATTAATTGAATAAAATTTACTTTAAAATTTTGAACCCGCGACCTTCGGCTTGCTTGTCGAGAGCCTTATCCCTCGACCACGTAGGCCGTCAAATAATGTGTGTCTTTTTAAAATATTTAGAATAAAAATGGTGTTTCTGATAGTAACCGCAACAGTAGCCATGATTGAAGTCAGGCCACAAGAACTGGCGACTAAAGTTCTAGACGCATATCTTACTTGGGAAAACCAATAAATGTAATTTATTTCTTTGTAAAAGTAACATTTTGTGGAGGAGGTACCCACATATATACTAAATCACCAAGTTTCATTGTGTTTGGGTCATTATTCGAGATTACGATGTGAAGATAAGAAATAGTGGAGGAAAAATAACACGACAACGTACTAAAGAAAAATGATTTCAGGGAAAAAAAAATCAATAAAATATTTTTAATATTTTTGCAGGAAAGGCTTTGTTAGTGCTAAATTTCCCACTAGATGGCGTCGAGACATGTTATATCTACATTTTTGGTGAAATATTTTGACTTGTCAAATATTATTATTTTTAATGATAAACTAATATACATATATAAGACTAAGGTTTAATGCATAGCATAAAGGATAACAAATAATTATAAGCAATAATTAGTCGCCTGTAATACCAATACAAATTGAAAATATCTCCAGAATAAAAATAAATGCCGCCGACGGGAATTGAACCCTCGCCTTTTGGTCAGGTGCTCTGGACCACTGAGCCACGTCGGCTTATTTCCAACACGCCAAATAAATCAATATTTATTTATTTATTTATTGATATTGATATTACAGGCGACTAACTATGGCATATAATAATTTATTAAGTTTTGTTATGTTATTTAATATGTTATAGGCATGAATAAATTCACAGTGTAATGCAACTAAATCAACAAATTTTTGCTCTATTTCAAACGAGTCGTGTTTTATTAAATATTTTCACCATTTTGCTTAATTTTTATGGTTTTTTATGGTAAAATGATTAAAATCCACAGACATATGAATGTTGAAGAACGAAGGGGGTAAAGCTGACTGTGATTCGTCAATAAATCAATCTGACAGTATATAGGCATCTCGCATTATAATATCACCATTTAGTTCTTAAAGGTAAAATCTGCTTTTGAATGAATAGACATTTTTACATGGGAGCGCAAATTACTCGCCACGTTATGAACAAATTTGCGAAGTCCAAATTCGGCAAAATAAATTTCTTCTATTTTCAGAGTCGAATATTTCGTTTACGTATTTAGTTAAGACACTTTTATAAATGTTCATAATTTACTTCCCAGCAACCAACCAGCTTTGTATTTCGCGTCCATCGCGTGATAGTATATGTTTCTACAACTGATCCATATTATACGATGTGAATATGCTTCAAATAAAGTAAAATAATGCTTATATATGGAATGTAATACGACAATTGGGTTTATTCTCTTTTTCACATCTATTTTTACAAGTTTTCATAGCACAAGTCACCATTTTGCCGTGTTATTTCGTAAAATGAACCGATGATGCCTCGACCATAGTTCGCACAAGAATGATGACGTCACGTTTTCTAAATTCACTTGAGGCCATACGTGAGCCCAGCCGGCTCCAATGGAACCGGTATGGGGAGTGGGGAATAATACGCTTTTAATCACTTAGGGCAGGTCTACTAATATTCATATGTCTATGTTAAAATCAGATAATATACGTACTTAAAATTTTCGACACAATTTTCACGGTGTTCATAGATTGTGAAAATGTCCTATTAAGGCGAAGCTTAAAGCTAAATCACTATTTTGATTAATCTTTATAACGAATTGGTGTACATTATGAATACCAAATATGCTTCAGATAAATTGAAGGTTATACTATCGCTTCGCTTGAGTAGAATACAAATAATGAAATAAATTACTCAATAAAAAATATAAATGTAAACTACTAAAAAAAAAACATTTTTTAATAGAAATGTATGAACGCGTAAAGGAAACAATTTAAAAAAATACAGTATAATAGCTAAGTTTTTTTGTAACAGTTTCACTTGATTAACTTTTTTGCTTTCTTATAAAATTATTTACAAAATAAATTAAAACCAGTTTTGTGCTTGAAATCGAACGTTTCTAGACTCCGTTTGTCAAGCGATTTGAATGCCTATTACCTACAATATAAAGTATACCAAGAGTATACACATTTTTGGCTTGTAGCTTCATTTTAACATATGTTTATACCTACTCTACTCTAGGTGATTGTTCCCAAAACAGAACAAATTATCCAGCGATGTTAAACAGTTTCCATCAGATTTTTTGTTAATAAAATCAATATTCTTGTATAATTAGCGGTTTAAATAGGGTTTTATTAGTACTGGCCCGTCATAGGACGTGGTAAATAATGTAGCAAATCGAACGGAGCGCCTCGCATCCGGTTCTGGGCGGTTTCCCGCGTAAATCAATCAGACTGTTTATTTCCCGCGCTTGGCTTGGCGCCAAAACTTTAAAAATAGAACGCCGAGGATTCCAATCAGTTTGAGTGTGCGCCGTAGGTAATATTATTTCCATTTCGCGTGCTTTTCATCAGTTTGACCTCAGTGTGGTGGAAACTATCGGTAATATTGGAAATAACAGTGTATTACCGAAGAAATGTTGTTAGCACGTCAACTTCCTGTTAAATTTTAATCACTCAGAATATATCTCTTCTTAATATATGTCATGACGGAATACCACAATATCAGTTTGTCAATATCAACAAAAGTATTTGTATGAACACGTGTTCCGCCGTCCTCGTAAACACTCGATTTTGACTGATACTTTGTTAGAAACTCTTTCAATTTATTCGTTATGGGCCTGCAGTCCCATTTTTAACAGGAAAACCAATAATTTGATCTGATTAATAAATTAACAGTATATAATATCAGTAATTTTTTTTAAATGCAGACGCCGATAAGTTTGAATAAAAGGTATATTACAAAACTGTTACCCCTCCTCCAAATAATGAGAAAAGTGACAACTGCATTTCAGGCTAATTATCTATACAGGGTGTCCGGAAACTCGTAGTACAAGCGGGAAACTGGTGAATCTACATCACATTTGGAGTCGATTTTGTAGTATATTTTTTTTTGATTTGAGCTTTCGTTATCGAGTAAATCGAGTAAGAAGTTGATTTTTTTTTTTTTTTTTTTAATCAAATTCTTATAAATTATTACTGAAGATCAAAGTACCCAACTAATTAAAACTATTTGAAAGTAAAACAAATGAAGAAACTCGGATTTGAAGCATTATTTTGAAATCACCCTTCATTTAATCCGGTGCAATCATAAAATATTTCTGGTCTGCAAGGTTAAAACATCTGTTGTTCAACCCTAAACACCAGAAAAAACTTTAACCCTAAAATAGCCGAAAAATATATATATATATTTTTTTTGTGAAAATGCTCAAATCAAAAAACTTTATGATTATTTGGGTTCCCCATGTGGTGTAGATTCTCCAGTTTCCCGCTTGTACTACGAGTTTCCGGACACCGTGTATAAATAAAAATGAAAACGTTCGTTTGTCCAAAATGTTAAATCTCAGAAAGTTCTACACCGATTGCTTTGAAATTTTGACACAACTTTGCATTCAAATACGTGTGTGTTTTTATATATTATATTGATTTCACCTGTGACAGGTAAAAACATGTTTTTTTAATAACAGCGCCATCTGTTAGACAAACTTGCTTTTTTATTGTTTCTCTAGCTGCACAGAAAAATTGAGCCACAGCAACGCGTGGCAGGGTACAGCTAGTAAATAATAAAAATACAACAATAATATTCAGTGTATGTTTTTAATGCGGACTGTTGATACTAAAAAGAATATTGATGGTGAATTTATAGATCTGGTAATAAAAAAACGCCACACAGAATTAATAGCTTTTGGTAATAAAATAACCCCACACTGAATTTATAGTTTTGGTAATAAAATAACCCCAGTGACCGGATAAATCATCGCAATGATAATTCATCACATCTTTAAAAAGTTATATAAAGTCATGAAAAGTGATGAAACAAAAACATTATTAACTGAGTTAAGTAGGTTAGGTTAGGTTTAAAAAAATAATTTTTTCATCGTTTCTAATGACTTTGTGTCACTTTTTAAAAGTGTGTTGAATTGTCACTGTGTTGAGTTATCATGGAACCAATAACCCCACACTGAATTTAAAGTTTTGGTAATAAAATAACCCCACACTGATTTTATAGTTTTGGTAATAAAATAACCCCACACTGAATTTATAGTTTTGGTAATAAAATAACCGTTCACTGAATTTATAGTTTTGGTAATAAAATAACCCAACACTGAATTTATAGTTTTGGTAATAAAATAACCCTACACTGAATTTATGGTTTTGGTAATAAAATAACCCAACACTGAATTTATAGTTTTGATAATAAAATAACCCCACACTAAATTTATAGTTCTGGTAATAAAATAACCCAACACTGAATTTATAGTTTTGATAATAAAATAACCCCACACTAAATTTATAGTTCTGGTAATAAATCACCCCACACTGAGTTTAAAGGTATGGAAAAACTGTATGCATATTAAGTTGTTTTTTAAAGTTTTGAAATATATGTTTTATATTAAAAAACTTGATTTTTTGTGATATTTCCTCGTATACATGGTACGTACCACCAATCACAGTTGAAACGTTGTTTGAAATGGCTTTAGCCGTGTTTGGTGACCAGATTTGAATAGCCTAGAACTTCTCAACCTTTCTCTCTCTCATCTCCTTCCCTTCAGCCTTACAACAATTGCAAACCTCCCATGTGTTCCTATTTTTTTAAGTATATTTAGAAAACAGACAGTTATAAATGTGAATTAATTAGGCAGTTAAAATTTTTAGTATAGAATAAACCAGTTAAGTTCCATTAATTTTTTTTATGGTTACAGTTCAGGAAAGTAAGTAGATATTTAAAGTGATAAGTAAAAAAGAATAGACGAACAATAAAAAAATGATTGTTTCCTATGTAGGTTAGGTTAGGTTAGGCCAAAGGGCGGGGAACTAAGTGCAGATTGTCACGCGATGGCGATCGCTATTACGTGTTTCTGATACGGCAACACGACAGAGTCTACCATCTGCTAATATACAGGTAGGTTTGTAGCAGGGCCGTGTTTAGATTTTTTTAAACATAATCTATACGTGTTAATGTTCACGTAATGCAGTTTTTAATAGTACCAAGGTGTGGACGCTCTCTCTGACTTTTTTCATCTAAATACTCAACTAAAATAACTAAATACAAAAATGTATTAAAATATCGCTGCAACCTAACTTTTTGTCGTTTTATATAAAAAATAATTAATACAAAATTCAAAAATGCTTAACCTTTGGTTTCATAAAGGTAGGTAAACATTTTATTTATACTGTTGTTAATTTATGGATTTGAATATAAAGCGTGGTGATTTCACTTTCTAACACCGTTTAGTTCATATATTTCACCATTACAGTGAGGGAGATACAACGAATCAAATGAGCTGCTTCGAAAAGCAAGAGAATAAGAGGTGTCATTTTTATATTAATGGTTTCGTTGCTTGTGTGGCACGTAGCGCCGTCTTCTTGAAAGCAAACGTTGTCCAGATCAATACCATCCAATTCCGGCCAAAAAAAATCAATAATCATCTCTCGATAGCGCAATCCATTCACCGTAACTGTTGCTCCAGCCTCATTTTCGAAAAAGTAAGGTCCAATGACTCCGCCGGACCATAAACCGCACCAAACAGTCACACGTTGAGGATAGAGAGGCATTTCAACAATAACTCTTGGGTTTTCCGAGCCCCAGATGCGACAATTTTGCTCGTTGACGAAGCCACCGAGGTGGAAATGGGCCTCATCACTCAAGATGAATTGCATTTGATTCACTCAAGTGAATTTTAATACTTTCAATGCGTTCTTGAAGCGTGTATCGTTCCATTTTTATTAATTCCGTAGTTTTTACTTTTCAAATGTCAAAAAATGACAGCTCCAAAAGTAACATCTACCGAAATAGCGGGCTATTCAAAATAACACCTCTTATTGGAAAACCCTTTAGCTTGTAATCTTTTCTGTAGCGTCTATTTTTTCCACTCGGTTAAAATCCTTATTCCCGCCACAAAAACGATAAATATTTTGACATCTGCTGATTATGAGTTTCATAGAATTTCTGCTGTCATTGATTACTTCATTATCAATATTTTCTACTCGAATTACAAATATTTTAACCAATTAAGATGTGTTCTATAGTAATAACATCAGTTCAATTCACTGTTCACAGTTATTTGGCAGAATATCGTAAATGAATTTCAACATTCATTCAAATTAACACTGGTAGTGACGGGCATATTTACGACTAGTATTGCGAATTTTGAAAGATTATTATCCTAGATTATTTCTTTATTTTTGAATGAATTTTAGTTAAAATGTTATTTATTTCAAACCTTAGAAATTATCATTACATTGTAAATGTGTATTTATGACATGAAAAGGGACGCTTAGATGGTTTGGGCATGTAGAGCGAATGAGCGAAGATAGGAGTGTAAGAAGGATATATGATGCAAATGTGAATGGTAGCAGAAGTCGGGGACGCCCGAGGAAGACATGGGACGATCAAGTGAATCAGATACTCGAGTCGGGCCATGTCAAGAGTCAGAACAATAGAAGAGTATGTATGAGACGATGTATGAATGTGAATGAGGCAAGGAGTGTGTGCCAAGACCGAGTTGTTTGGCGGTCCGTCCTCTCTGCCTACCCCTGCGGGGAAACGGCGTGGTGGTTAGTTAGTTAGTTAGTTATTTGTATTACATTTGTGTTATGTTTATTTTACCTTACTATTTAAAAAATACCCTCCGAAGTCAAATGTAAAGCCAAATTAACTTAGAATAATCTATAAATTAAATAGCAAAAAATTTCAAACAATTATTACATATTTAATATATGTGGAAACAATAATGCGGGTGAGAAAGGGTTAATTTCACTACGCGCAGTCAATTATAGCATTTTGCAAGTCTTCATTTGAAAAGTGTTAAATCACAGAGTCAACAAGATTCAAATTGTTGTCCATTTTCACAGTTTACGCGATATTTGATGTGTACTCAAACAACAAAGTAAAAAGGGCATCAGTTGGTATAAAAGTGATTTTGCCATTAAAATTAAACGTTTAAAGTTGTTAACAAATTAGCTTGACAAGTTAATTGTTTTTAAGGCGAAGCTTAATGCCAAATCACTCTTTTGATTAATCTTTATAACGCATTGGTGTACATTATGAATACCAAAAATATGCTTTAGATAAATTGAAGGTTTTCCTATCGCTTCGCTTGAGTAGAATACAAATAAATAAAAAAAATACTCAATAAAAAATATAAATGCAAACTACTAAAAAAAATATTTTTTCAATAGAAATGTATGAACGCGCAAACGAAACAACTTAAAAAAAATACTGTATTATAGCCAAGATTATCTGTGACAGTTTCACTTGATTAAATTTTTTGCTTTCTTTTAAAATTATTTACAAAATAAATAAAAACCAGTTTTTTGCTTGAAATCGAACGTTTCTAGACTCCTTTTGTCAAGCGATTTTATTTCCTATTACCTACGATATGAGGTATACCAATAATATACACATTTTTGGCTTGTAGCTTCCTCTTAAATGACGATCTATAATAAAAGTAATGTTTTCTGAATCAGCGTTGGTTGATCTATATTACAAATTTAAGATATAATATATTTCTCAATCTAATTCCTTATTCGCCCCTGCCAAAACTTGACCTAGAGTATGAATAATCTGGCACAGGGATCAACACGCCCGGGGGGGTTTAACACCCCTGCTTTATACTGGTAGGGGGAGTGGTTGAAGGAAGAGGGGATGTGAAAACGTTACTGTTTCACATCTTCTTCTAGCGTAGGGTCAGAGAGGAAATTAAAAATGAAGAACAATTCATTAATAACGGTAAACTATTTCCCCAAATAATACATCATCGACATCGTGAATTTCCTATTATGGTCAGGAGGTCTAGCACGGATGATCGATATATCCTTATGTATGGACTGCTGATACTAAAAAGAATATTGATAGCGAATTAATAGTTGTGGTAATAAAACCACCCCACACTGAATTTATAGTTCTGGTAATAAAATCACTCACACTGAATTAATAGTTCTGGTAATAAAATCACACCACACTGAATTTATAGTTCTGGCAATAAAATCACCCCACACTGAATTTATAGTTCTGGTAATAAAACCACCCCACACTGAATTTATAGTTCTGGTAATAAAATCACTCACACTGAATTAATAGTTCTGGTAATAAAATCACACCACACTGAATTAATAGTTCTCGTAAATTGCATAACACAAACACACTCACACAAAAAATAGATCAAATATCAATAAAAAACCGACACAACACAGATTTACAATAAAAAAAACCTCGGAAGAGGAAATTGACAAAATAATAAACACACTAAAAAACCGAATTGCTCCTGGATTAGATGAGATAACAACGGATTGCATTAAGATATTAAAAAATGAAATTTTGAAACCTATAACACACTTAATCAACCTTAGTATAACACACTCCTGCTTTCCTAGTACTCTTAAAAAAGGACTAGTTATCCCCATTTATAAATCCGGAGACAAAATGGAAATAACCAAATATAGGCCAATCACTCTGTTAAACTCGCTTTCAAAGATTTTCGAAAGAGTATTAAAAAACCAAATTATAAAATACCTAGAAGAAAACAAATTAATCTCGGATAACCAATATGGATTTAGAGACAAAATAGGCACAAAAGAAGCTTTGGCATGTACAGTAGATTATATACATAGCAACTTAGATCAAGGGTACAAATGCATAGCGATATATCTAGATTTTGCTAAAGCCTTTGACTCAATCTGCCACAATTCACTTTTAAAAAAATCAGAAAACATGGGTATCAAAGGCAAAGAACTTCAACTATTTAAAAGTTATATGAGTAACAGAACTCAACAAGTCAAAATTAACAACCATACTAGTAAACCACTGCCGATTACATATGGAGTTCCACAAGGAAGCATACTAGGGCCCGTTCTTTTTACTATTTACATAAATGAACTTTGCAGCATGAAAATAGACGGTGAAATAGTTAGCTATGCTGATGACACAGTTTTACTTTTCAAATCTAAGTATTGGAATAATGTATATAACATAGCAAATTTGGGAATCTCGCAAGTGAAAACATGGCTAGACTCAAACATACTTACACTTAACATATCAAATACAAAATTCACAACATACAGTATAAATAGCACGGGACAGCCAAAAAACAACACAAACACCATAAAAATACACGAATGTTTAAACACCAACATCTGCGATTGCCCTCCTCTAGAAAAAACAGAACAAATAAAGTATCTAGGAATCGTAATTGACCATAACCTTAGATGGATACCTCACATCAAACAAATCACAAATAAACTTCTCAAAACAATACACATTTTCCTAAACATAAGAAACATACATAAAATAAAACAATTGAAAACAATATATTTTGCACTCTGCCAATCAATAATAGAATATGGAATTATTGCTTGGGGAGGAGCAACAAACTCGGCTATCAATTACATAGAAACCGCACAGAAAACGATCTTAAAGGTAATACTAAAAAAACATAGACTGACTGATACAGACCAAATATTCAACAGCTGTGACGTACTAGGTATACGCCAATTATACGTTAAAACACTACTAAACTACATTTTTGACAAAAAAATAAATTTCAACATAAACAAAATAACACTAACAGACCAGTTAGACAAGCGTACAAAGAAAACATAAAAACTCCAACAGTAAATTCAAGCTTTGGACAAAGACACTACCAATACCATGCTATAAAAGCTTTCAACAGTCTAAAAATTGAGGAAAATAAAAATAAATTCACACACAAAATTACAAAATGGATTAAACAACAAAAAAGATAATTTTACCAAAATGTCATAGCATAAAATAAAAATAAAACCTACACGTAACACACAAAACCAATATAAACAACCACATCACTCACAAACACACAAGATTGTATTTAGATTATCTTATATTGTAGATTGTATTTAGATTATATTTTCATATTATAAAATGAAGGCCTCAGCACGGGCAAACCACCCAGTGAGGCCAACATTACTGGAAAACTTTGAAATGTAAAAAAAATATTGTACCAAATAAAAAAAATTAATAAATAAATAAATAAAATCACCCCACACTGAATTTATAGTTCTGGTAATAAAACCACCCCACACTGAATTTAGAGTTCTGGTAATAAAATCACTAACACTGAATTAATAGTTCTGGTGATAAAATCACACCACACTGAATTTATAGTTCTGGTAATAAAATCACCCCACACTGAATTTATAGTTCTGGTAATAAAATCACCCCACACTGAATTTATAGTTCTGGTAATAAAATCACCCCACACTGAATTTATAGTTCTGGTAATAAAATCATCCCACACTGAATTTATAGTTCTGGTAATAAAATTAATATTGGGAAGATGGTGAAAAAGCCCCTGAAAAGTGTAAATTTACTAAGACGGTTTGGTAAGATAAATAATTTCGACGGGTTGGTAGGATAAAATGAAACCCATAACGCAATTTTGTTAGAATTTATGTATATTTGAATAAACTATTTTTTGATGAATTTTAATTACAAGAGTTTCTTTCGATTTCAATATTTTAAATATCAGATTAATGGGGACAAAATTCTTAAGAATGGTTTACACATACATAAAACAAATTAATCGAACACATATATAATAATTACAACTTCTTTTGTACAAAATATAAACATGGAACTGTGCTAAAAAATCCACGCGTTCCGGTGCTGTGTAGTCAATACACATCTCAAAATAAGCGATTTAATATCGGAAAAATATGAATATTCATAGCTAATCGATTATGTTTATTATATTTTATATCAAAAGTGATAATAATTGCAATTTAATTGCTGAAAACATGAAAAAACCATCGGCAGATGCTAATTTCGTTGATCATTCTCTCTGTATTTGTATCCGACATCATGTGAAATACCACAAACTCAGAGATAATTACGTTGCGTGCAGCGTGCAGATCCTGCAAGCAGCAACTGATCGCCGCGTCCAGACGCTGCACAGGACGCCGCGGCCAATCAGAGAACGCTTCGATGTGAACACGTTGCTACAAGTTCATACACAACATCTGATCGCCACCGTGCACGGGATCGCGGACGCGCTTTGATCGCGGCGGTTTGTTCGGGCCTTAACTGTGCCAGACCCCCAGATATATTATATAAACCGATTTATAAAGACAGAGCACCAAGCTTTGTTTTTGCTCTTAAAAGTTTACCATACGCTCCCTTATAACTTGAAATATCCAGTAACTAACAGAAAACTGACAAATGTTGCCTGTTGTATGCTGATGATTCGGTGCTGATTTTAACAGTATGAAAGATCTACAGTCTTTGTGAATCTTGTTTAGGATGAACCAAGTATGTATGAAGAATGAGTTAATGATGAATGTAAGTAAGTCTAAAGTAATGGTGTTTGAAAGAGAGAGTACTAAAACAGTGTGCAATATAGCTGTGAATGAGGAATACTTGGAGCAGGTGGATGAATTTGTATATTTAAGAAGTATGTTCTAGAGAGATGGGAAGGCTGACAGAGATATTGAAACAAGGGGAAATGCAGGTAACTCCCTTCATGGAGTACTAAACGCAGTGGGGGCTAGCAAAAAAACTGTCCAGCGAAGCTAGCAGTCCATGATGCAGTGTTGGTACCTATCTTGATATATGGGAGCGAGGCATCTGGCAGAGGAAGGATAAAAGTAGATAAAAGATGCATGTTGTATAAATGAGATCCTTGAGGTGCGTGAGGGGTAAAATCATGCATGACCGTGTGATAAATGTGGAGATCCGCAAAGAATGCAAGGCTGATGTAAGCGTAATGAGTAAGTTTAAGAAAGGGACGCTCAGATGGTTTGGGTATTTAGAGCAAAAGAACGAAGAAAGGACTGTAAGGATGACTCAAATGTGAATGTTTGGAGAAGTCGAGGACGCCCGAGGAAGACATGGCATGATCAAGTGAATCAGATACTGGAGTCGGATTATAATGTCCTCGAAAATAAAATATGCTTATGAAGTTTTCTTTCCAAAATTTAATATTTTGTTACACTATTTAGTAAGACACTTGCAAATGTGCAATAATTTACCCACCTCACTAAATTTTAGCGTCCCTTCGCCAGGCGATTAGTTTAAAACGAACATTCTGCTTTACTTTTCTGCACATGGCGTGGTTATTTTAATATACGCGCTTCGGTGGTCAATGTATGACTGATGTTATAGTTTATTCAAAGTATTCTCGAACCCTCCTGGTCATGGTGCCGACCAAATGGTCTTGTGGTACGAGTCCAACTAGTCGAAAAGATACCCAGATTTCACGTCAGGGGAAGACTGATTAAAACCTATGCTCTGTCATTCTAACCGATAATCGGATTTGTAGTGTTTGGTTTGGCTTCACGCAGAAAACAATTTAATCGTAGCTTACAAGAAGCCGTTAAATATATAGAGCTAAGTAACCAACACTATGACAGATAATAACAAGTAAACAATATAAAGCAAGTTGTAATATTGAATTATTGAAGATAGGAATTAACTACTTTTAAACTTTAAACAAAAAATGTGCAAAATACAAGATTGAGTCGCATCTGGGATTTTTATTTATTTTTTATTTTTTTTAACTTTATTTATTTTCATTTCTTTACATATATTATACATAATAATAGACAGTAAATAATAACATAATATATATATTACCAAAATTGTATACACAAGAAATGAAAACCCACTGAGGCACTGCCTGAGTGTGGGTAATATAAAACCATTACTATATTTCAAGTACCTTAAGTATAATATATATAAGTAGAAAAAGTTTTTTTTTTGTTTATAGTTATTATAAAAGTAAAGAGAAAACATTATGTACAATAGTTTATAAAGTTTCAGCAAGTGAGTTGTAGAAAAGATCAATAAATTTATAAAAAAGCGTTTCAATATCTGCGTCATTCAGCCATAATTTTACCTCCTTAACATATTCTATTGTTTTATTTATCATTTGAGTTTGTAGTGGTAGAAGGTTAAATGTACGAGGACCAATGAAACTGCTATGTGTCTGCATTAATTTAGTATTTGTTTGGGGGGTGTAAAATATATTATTTGTTCTTTTGCTCATTCTGTTTTCATTTATTTTGAAATAATTTTTGTTTTTAAATAAATATTTCATTGTTTGTAATATAAAAATTTTACGAATGCTAAATAATTTAGATGCTTTGTATAATAGGTCGGTCGAGAATGTTTTATTTTTGTTATATATGACTTTAATTATGTGTTTTTGAATTATTTGTAGGGGCTTAATAAATGTATCAGGTGCGTGGTGCACAATTGAACACAAGATCCTCTGCTTTGCCGAAGCATCGCTCTGATCACTGAGCTAATTCAGTGACTACAGTCATTTTTAAGTGTATTTTAAATAATACTTATTCAATTCCCAGATGTGACCGAAAAACAATACTCCTTTCAAATATAAATACACAACACAAGAAATAACAACACATAAATTAGAAACTATTGAACCCAGTGTCGAAAACAAATCCAATAAGCAACTACAACATATAGGCACAAAGCTTCCTAGCATTTACAACATACAACATTTAGGCAAAAAGCTTCCCAGTATCTACAACATACAATATTTAGGCAAAAGGCTTCCTAGCAACTACAACATACAACATTTGAGCAAAAAGCTTCCTTTATTATGGTACTTAACTCTACCAAAAAATCCTACTCTCATTCAAATAATATTTTAACTTTTAAATCTCAAATAAAAAACTGTATGTAAAACATAGGAAGATCAGAAATAGATAATATACTGACACCAAATAGAGACTGAAACTGAAACCACTCAACTGAACAAAACATAGAGAGATCAGAAATAGATAATATACTGATACCAAATACTAATACATACTACTAAATTTTCCTGTCTAATCAGTTATTTTTATATTTTCCTCTATAATCTGTTATTATTGACTTTTCATATCTAAACTGTTATTTTTATCTTTTCCTGTCTAATCTGTTATTATTGAATTTTCCTGTATAAACTGTAATTATTGACTTTCCTGTCTAAACTGTTATTATTATCTTTTCCTGCCTAAACTGTTATTATTATCTTTTCCTGTCTATTCTGTTATAATTGACTTTTCCTGTTTAAAATTTTATTATTATCTTTTCCTGTTTAAACTGTTATTATTATCTTTACCTGTCTAATCTGTTATTATTGACTTTTCCTGTCTAAACTGTTATTATTATCTTTTCCTGCCTAATCTTTTATTATTGACTTTTTCCTGTCTAAAGTGTTATTATTATCTTTTCCTGAATAATCTGTTATTATTGACTTTTCCTGCCTAAACTGTTATTATTATCTTTTCCTGTCTAACCTGTTTCACATTTTTCGTTTAAGTTGGTTAATATTGTCTTCAATGATGATATATAACGTGATCTTATAACATTTTATTATTTTTTATGTCCAAATAATTTTACTGTCCAAAGAAGCGAAGTTCGCAGTCCACAATGGAGTGCTGGTACCTATCCTGATGTATGGAAGTGAGGCATAAAACTGGCAGATGAAGGATGAAAGTAGATTGAATGCTGTTGAAATAAGATCCCTGAGGCGTTAGTGTGGTAAAACAATGTATGATCGTATGAGAAATGTGGAGATCCGCAAAGAGTGCAAGGCTGATGTAAGGGTAGTAATTAGTAATATTAAGAGAGGGACGCTTAGATCGTTTGGGCATGTAGAGCGAATGAGCGAAGAAAGGAGTGTAAGGAGGATATATGATGCAAATGCGAATGGTAGCAGAAGTCGGGGACGCCAGAGGAAGACATGGCACGATCAAGTGAATCAGATACTTGAGTCGGGCCATAATAGAAGAGTGTGTATGAAACGATGTATGAATGGGAATGAGGCAAGAAGTGTGTGCCAAGACCGAGTTGTTTGGCGGTCCGTCCTCTCTGCCTACCCCTGCGGGGAAACGGCGTGATGGTTAGTTAGTTAATTTTTATGTAATTTTAAGAACATATGCAAGATACGTGACGTGTACCCGGCGTTGGTCGACTTTTCTCTACTTTCTATAAATATAATATGCATTTATTATATATACACGGTGTCCGGAAACTCGTAGTACAAGCGGGAAACTGGAGAATCTACACCACATGGGGAACCCAAAAAAACATAAAGTTTTTTGATTTAAGCATTTTCAAAAAAAAAAAAAAAATTTTTTTCGGCTATTTTAGGGTTAAAGTTTTTTCTGGTGTTTAGGGTTGAACAACAGATGTTTTAACCCTGCAGAGCAGAAATATTTTATGATTACACCGGGTTAAATGAAGGGTGATTTCAAAATAATGCTTCAAATCCGAGTTTCTTCATTTGTTTTACTTTCAAATAGTTTTAATTAGTTGGGTACTTTGATCTTCAGTAATAATTTATAAGAATTTGATTAAAAAAAAAAAAAAAAAAATCAACTTCAAACTCGATTTACTCGATAACGAAAGCTCAAATAAAAAAAATATATACTACAAAATCGACTCCAAATGTGATGTAGATTCACCAGTTTCCCGCTTGTACTACGAGTTTCCGGACACCCTGTATAAACCTTCCGGAAGAAATTCTCTAAATGATAGTGACAATCCTATCAAAATCCGTTGCGTGGTTTAGAAGAACTAAGCGCACAAACAGACGGACACGGAAAGCGACTTTTTTTATAGTATTTAATAATAATAAAAATTAATTAGATCTTGAAGACAGTCTTGCAATGAAAAAGTACTTCATTGCAAGACTGTCACTTGTGTGTAATATATATATCTCTGCCACACGACATCGGCAGCCGGAAGTGCCAGGGATTGGTGCCAACCGGATGTGGTAGGGGAGGGGAAGCGGATGCACATCCGGAACAGATGCGCGCGCATTTGCCAGCTTCCGGCATTTAAACAATGTCGGAGAAGGTATCTATTTATAGTCCGTATAGAAAGTCTAGAAAAATGGAGAACGCTGTGATCTTAAGAAATATCACTTATTAAATTAGATAGCCTTTTGCCTGATATTTTGTTAGGAAAACTTTCAATTTATTTGTTATAGGCCTGTAGTCCCATTTTTAACAGAAAAACTAATAATTTGACCAGATTTTTAATAAATAAACAGTATTTCATATCAGTAGGTTCCGTATCCGTGTACGCACGCCGGGAATTGAAACTGCGACCTCAGTATTCATAGTCGAGAGCCTTACCCTTCGATAAAGGAGGCTTGCATAGCCTTTATTAGACGTTAAATGAAATTGTCCAATGAAAAGCAGTTCTTTTAACAAACCTACATTTATTACGGAGAAAAACGAGTATTCCGAATATCTTCAAATTATTGGTAATCCGGTTAAAACGGGATTACAGGCCGTTTCCTGGTAAACTTTTAGTAAATTCCTAACACATTGGAACACGTATTATAAGGATTTTTATGAACACGTGTTCCAACATCGTGATAATAGTCATTAATTAAAAGTTTTTCAGGAAACCTATTAATTCATCCGTGTAAGCCTCCAATCCCGCTTTTCACTAGATTAATTAAATCAGATAAATTATCAAAACTAAATTTATAGTCTCATTATCGTATGGTTAAAGATCACTCTTCAGAATAGTAAAGATGCTTCAAATGGCTTTAGCTGTATGATCTGCGTGTATGGATCTTCCCATAGAATTGTGGGATTGTTTGGTGATCCAAATATTTACCTAATCGGGGCTTAAATTACCAATACAAAATTGTGTTTATGAAATTCGAATTAGATGGAGATCTACGATGACAGGCGAGTGTAAGTGAGATGAAATGCTAGGCTATTTTTGGCTAAATATGCAAAAGTAAATGACAAAAAAGAATGGGTTGAAGGTGGAATACAAATATGTCCATAAACAATAATTGGCTAAACATGCAATACTAAATGACAAACAGGAATGGGTTGAAGGTGGAATACAAATATGTCCATAAACAATAATTGGCTAAACATGCAATACTAAATGACAAACAGGAATGGGTTGAAGGTGGAATACAAATATGTCCATAAACAATAATTGGCTATACATGCAATACTAAATGACAAACAGGAATGGGTTGAAGGTGGAATACCAATATGTCCATAAACAATAATTGGCTATACATGCAATACTAAATGACAAACAGGAATGGGTTGAAGGTGGAATACCAATATGTCCATAAACAATAATTGGCTATACATGCAATACTAAATGACAAACAGGAATGGGTTGAAGGTGGAATACCAATATGTCCATAAACAATAATTGGCTAAACATGCAATACTAAATGACAAACAGGAATGGGTTGAAGGTGGAATACAAATATGTCCCTAAACAATAATTGGCTAAATATGCAATACTAAATGTCAAACAGGAATGGGTTGAAGGTGGAATACAAATATGTCTAAGACAATAATTGGCGAAATATGCAATAGTAAATGACAAACAGGAATGGGTTGAAGGTGGAATACAAATATGTTTAAGACAATAATTGGCTAAATATGCAATAATAAATGACAAACAGGAATGGGTTGAAGGTGGAATACAAATTTATCCATAAACAATTTAATATATTATATCCATACCCGAAGAAAATGATTACCCTCAGGGCCTATATCATCTCTGAGGATGCTGTCAGGAGGTTCTTTTTGAGGAGAGAAAGGAGTGAACATGGGTCTTAAAGAGACTTAAAGAAACCTATGTTGTAGGAGGGAGGAAACACAGAGGCCGGTAAATTGTTTCACAGCCGAGCTGTTGAACTCGGGAACGAGTCGCAGAAGCGACTTGTTCTCATGTGACAAATTTCAATCGTGTACATACGTTGGGCGCGCGTTTAGCGTGTTTCTCGAGCACCTTCCATTGTATTGCCGGTAAAACAAGGTCAGAATACCTACCTGATGCCTGTGCTTTAAAGATTGCATTCCGCTTGATAAGATTGGGGAATCTATCTAACAAAAAAGAGTCAAGGGTTTATTTCAGGTATTTTGGGGGTCAGACCAGAGATGGCTGCCACATCCAACAGTGGAGCGCACTTGGGATTAGTACAGGATCAGCAGTTGTGTACTATCTGCATTACAGTACACCCAGCTTCTGTTAGGCTAACTTGACTCTGGCCTTCAACGGAGCCCCCGATGAGACCCTGATTTGGTACGTACAATATTGCCTGTCTTTATAAAATGAGTTTATGAATGTTATAGCCCCACTGGCTCCGGGAGGTCGGCATTTGTGTGCGGTATTCAAACAAATAAAACAATTCCAGCCTTGTGGAATTTATCGGTACAAACTTGGCACCATAACGCCAGAATGATAAATGGCCGCATTTTGGCCAGAAAACCAAAAA